>NW_017727754.1:0-1039 GCF_001865875.1 Lupinus angustifolius | reverse complement strand
TAATATCTATATGGTTAATCTGGAGGATGTCACTTCCCTTTTCTCAAAATGTCTTATTTCAAAAGAAGATGGCATCTGGCTTTGGCTTAGACGCATCGCTCACATCAAGACTCCCGTGACATGTGTCAGAAATGTAAACAAGTCAGGAATTCTTTTAATAAAAAGAATGTGATATCCACTACTAGACTATTGGAGCTTCTCCATATGGACTTGTTTGGACCATCACAAATTATGAGTTTTGGTGGAAGATATTACGCCTTAGTTATTGTCGACAACTTTTCTAGATTCACTTGGACTTTATTTTTAGCATCAAAGAGCAATGCCTATAAATCTTTTAAATGTCTAGCCAACCAAATCCAAAACCAGTCTAACCTAAATATTATTTACATTCGATCCGACCATGGTGGAGAATTCGAAATCATAAATTTAATAAATTATGTGATAAACATGGTATTTTGCATTAGTTCTCAGCACCACATACCCCTCAACAAAATGGTGTTGTTGAGAGGAAAAATAGAGTTCTAGAGGAACTCGCAAGTACTATGCTAAATGAAAGCAAGGTCCCAAAGTATTTCTGGGCTGATGCAGTTCACACAGCATGTTATGTAATAAATAGAATATTACTTAGAGCTACTTCTTCAAAAACTCCTTATGAAATTTTTAAAGGTTGAAAACCAAATATTGCTCATCTTCATGCTTTCGGTTGCAAATTTTTTATTTTTAATAATGGAAAAATAATTTTAGGAAAATTTGACTCGAAAGCTGATGAGGGCATATTTTTAGGATATTCATTACATAGCAAAGCATTCCGTGTGTTTAATAAATATACCATGCAAGTAGAAGACTATATTCATGTCCATTTTGACGAATCTTCTCCAAAAGAGTAGAGAAATGTCGTTTCTGATGATATTTCAGGTACACTTGAAGAAGTACCATACCAGGACATAGAAGAAATTCAACAAGAAGCAGAGCAAACAGAAATAGAGGAAATTCCTATCGCGTGGAAAACTAAAAAGGATCATCTACTCGATAAGGTGCT
>NW_017727753.1:0-4818 GCF_001865875.1 Lupinus angustifolius | reverse complement strand
TGTCTCAAATAGAGCCTAAGACCATCGATGAAGCCATCTAGGACGTACACTGGGGTATAGCTATGCAAGAAGAGCTAAACCAGTTTGAGCGAAATAATGTGTGGGACTTGGTCCCCAAACCAAAAGATCATCCCGTTATTGGCACCAGATGGGTCTTCCGTAATAAGCTAGATGAATCTGACTTAATAATTAGAAATAAGACTCGCCTAGTGGCCAAAGGCTACAACTAGGAGGAGGGCATCGATTATGATGAGACCTAGCCAGACATGAGGCCATTAGGATGCTCTTGTCATTTGCATCAATCATGAACTTTAAAAAATTTCAAATGGATGTTAAAAGTGCCTTTTTAAATGGATATATTTAAGAGGAGGTGTTCGTAGACCAACCACCAGGGTTTGAAAACTTCAAATACCCGAACCATGTATATAAACTCAAGAAGGCCCTCTATGGCCTAAAACAGGCTCCTAGAGCCTGATACAATAGATTGAGTTCATTCCTTCTAGAAAAAGGGTTCGAAAGAGGTTTGGTCGACACTACTCTATTCATCCGTAGATCTGATAATCATGTTTTACTCGTACAAATATATGTTTATGATATTATCTTTGGATCTACTAATGACATCCTTTGTAAGGAGTTTTCCGAGTTATGGTATCCTAGGGATGCCTCACAATCCTTGGTAGGTTATTCCGATTCTGACTTTGCTGGGTGTAAGTTGGATCGTAAAAGCACTAGTGAGACTTGTCACCTATTAGGCAGCTCCCTAGTTGCATGGCACCATGGCACAGCAAAAAGCAAGCGTGCGTTGCTTTTTTCCACCGCTGAAGCGGAATACATTGTCGCTGGCGTGTGTTGCGCTCAAATCCTTTGGATGAAGCAGCAACTTAAGGACTTTGGGCTTATATTAGAAAGTATCCCTATTAAATGTGATAACACAAGTGCCATTAACCTCTCCAAGAATCCCGTTTTGCATTCTAGAACTAAGCATATTGAAATAAGGCATCATTTCCTGCGTGGTCATGTTCAAAAAGGTGATTGTATTTTAGAATTTGTTGAAACAAGTAAAAAATTGGCAGATATTTTCACCAAGCCCCTCTCATGAGATACCTTCTATGTTCTTCGAAGAGAACTATGAATCCTTGATGAAAAAAATCTCGATTAATTTTTCTTTGCCTTGCATGATCCCTTTTTTTTAATGCTTTGTAAATGATGATTGAATGCTTCTGATTCCATTTTATAAATCCATGATTATGTGCTTAAAAGCTCTGAATATATGTGATAGCTTAAACATCAGGTTATCCAATTAAGTTTGAAATACATGCATGCTTTTAAAAACATCCAAAACACTGAAACTGGTGCATTTAATCGATTAAGTAACTCATTTAATCGATTACCTGGGCCAAAACTTTTAAAACTGGCATTTTCAACTCAGGTTAATCGATTAAGAGATGTTATTAATCGATTAACAGCATCAGTATATCAGAAACAGAAGTGTTTCTGGATACTTTTTCAAAACACCACTCATCCCTTTTTCTCTCAAATCTCAGAGGAACGAGTCCAACATCATCCTAAGCTTAATCCTAGCCCTAAACCGAATCACCCCACTGCATTTTCCCTGCATAAACCGTCTTCCTCATCTCCTATTTCCAAGCATTCGTTTTTCCCTAAATTCAAAACCTCACCCTAGGTTTTCCTCAACCTTCCTTTAAGCCTCCATCACGATTCAGTGTTTGATTGCTATGGATAAAGGACGTGGAAAGAGAATCAAGACAACCGCACAATGTCCACCGCGTGCTCCAAAAGTCGTGCCTCCTCCACAACCAAGGCAGAACCAAGGGGACCCATACTACTCTCTAATTCTACAAGAAACTCGGTTGTAGAAATTTCAGGGAAGAAAACCCACCTATATCCAGTTTGCGAATGTGACTTGGCTTGCGGAATAGAACTTCGAATTTCCGCATGGCTTACAAGCTCAAGGAGCTGTCCCCTTCTTGGAATTGAAAGGTAATATTTACCCTGCTCTACTTAGGGAGTATTACGCAAATTTTAGATATAAAGATGGGAAATATTGGTCGATGGTAGCTGGAAAATTGTTTGAGATTAACGAAGAAATCTTTTTGAATGTCGGTAGTTTAGCTTTTTATGGTGATAGTCTAAGTGATTGTGGTTGGGAAAACGACAACTCATTCAATGCTATTGAAATGTATAAGTCATGTTTGCATAGACCTCAACTCTATGTCCAAGGCGACTTGACCAAAGCTGGGTCACTATCCGTAGAAAACAGACTCCTACACTACTTGATTACCTACATACTGATTCAGAGAAACACAAATCATACACAACCTACCGTGAATGATTTGAGGTTTATGTTTGTTGTGAAGGAGAACATCATGATAAACTGGCCTGGTGAAATTCTAAAGGCCATGTATAGCGTCTCAGTCTCTCAATCAAGACTACTTCTGTATATTATCCTCATATCCCGAGTAATTGACTATCTTCACATTGATATTTCAGATACTATGGTGATGGACTGCTCAGACAAGGATCACTTGATTGGTGATAGTTTAATTCACAAGATGGGCATCTACAAGTATGGAAACACTTGGAAATATCAAGAGGACTTCAACAATGCCAACCTTGATCCTTCCGGTGAAGATGATCAAGACATGAACCAAGAGCCATTTGTTGCAACTCAGGGGGAGTATTCAAGACATGCATCACAAGAACCTGCGTTTGGACAAGCTTATATGGATGCTATGTAACAACGTGTCAATAATAGGATGGATCTTCACTTTCAGTTTCTCAATGATTCATATAATATGGATTTGGAAGATTTTGAGGAATGTTAGAATGCATACATTGACAACCATTACCAATCCTTGCGGAACCATATTCAGTCTGCTAATGAGTCTCAGAATAGAAGAATGATTGCTGAGTTCAACAAGCTGAGTGTCTTTATCAAGGGTGGTTGTAGTTCGTCGACTCCTGACAACCAGAATCCTCCATCTCATCCTTAGATAGGAACCCTTAGAGCCTTAGTTTAATCTTCCTAGCTAATGGACTTTGTTGATCCTGTTTCCTCTGGAGATCTTATGTTTTGTGTTGCGTTACTATTTTTATTTGCATTATAATAACTCTTATCTACAGCTGAACTACTGTTTTACATTTTATGGTAAAATGATTTCGAATTATCACGTTTATACTTGCTTATTAATTATGTTGCATATAGCACCTCACTTTGTTTGAAATGAATCTTGATCTTGATTGGTATATGTAATTATGTTGAATGATTGTGCCTATTGTAAACTACTTAAATATATCAAATGCGTAATTATTCCATGTTTGATTTGCTTATGCATAACCCTTCATGTCATTCAAACTGTTCTATGGCTATATGTTGTCAATTTAATCGATTAACGGTTTCACTTAATCGATTAAGTGATGTATAAACTGTGAATTTGTTCAAGCTTCTTAACAGCTGGTTAATTAGTTACATACCCAAGGTTAATTGATTAATTTCAGTCTGTCTTAACCATAATAACTCTCCTAACTTTTGACTAGAATTGAATACGTTTATCTTTTTGATAATATCAAAGGGGGAGAAAGATTGCTTGTTGTGTTATATACATTTTATAGGTTGTGTAGTGTTTTTGTAGGTTGTTCTATCAAGCTTCCGTACATAATTTTGCTTACCTCCAAGGAAGCAAATGCGCTTTAACTTTGTTCTTAGAAAAACAACCTCAGTCAACCGCACTGCAAAATCATCATCAAGCTTATCCATCAATAATTGAAGAATTTTGATGAAGTGTTTGTCATCATCAAAAAGGGGGAGATTGAAAGTGCAAAGTGTCAAGAATAGTACTAGCATGTCTTTGCCTATGTTTTGATGAAGACAAGATTTTAACAAATCTTGAAGATGGCTCAACAATCAATAGGCCTTATGCTCATTTGATCATGTCTAGAGTAGGATATAAATTGAGTCTATAATCTAAGTACTCTGGGATGTGTGCCGTAGTAAGTGAGTATAGGTTAGGTGAACCTAGATGCTAGTCTCTTAAGCCATCTTAATTGACATATCATATTCATGAGATACATCATCTAGTTAATTGTATGTTCATGCATCTATCATACATGTTATATGTGCATATTAAGCATAATATAATTGGTAAACCATGTATATATATTGTGCATAACATATGAGAAGTTTACCATTTGAAACATATGCATAAATGTTCCATTTAATCGATTAACGTGATAACTTAATCGATTAACTCAACTTCTTTTCTTTTAAATATGTGTTTTTTGTTTTAACTGAATTATGTGTCATTTTGTTGCCCCGTTAATCGATTAAATGGAAGCCTTAATCGATTAACTAGTCTGTTATGTGTTATAACTGAAATCTGATTTAGTTGTTTTAACTGTTTAACTGTTTTTGCAACGAATGTAACCACCTATTCTCCATGCTATAAATACAAGGCATCACTCAGAAACCCATAGCATTGCATTCTATTGTCTAGGGTTGTTTAGAGAGCATTTTGCATACGTGTTTTACTGTGTTTTTGCAAGAGAGTTGCATACCTGAGAAGAGAGATTATGTTGTTTTAATTGCTGTCATATGCTTACTATTTTTGCATAATTTTGTATTCATTCTTATCTTGCTTACATGCTCATGCATTAGATATTGTTAGAGAGAAATTATCTGTATACTGATATTGATTAACTCATTTGAATATTGATGGCTTAAGTGGTTAGTAAAAGGGTTAATCTTTGAGTCTTTATCTTGTCATATTTTAAGCATTATTGTGCATAGTATACCTTGTT
>NW_017727752.1:469949-470226 GCF_001865875.1 Lupinus angustifolius | reverse complement strand
ATCCTATCCTCATCCTCGTCCTCATCCTATCCTCATCCTCATTCAGGTCCTCATCCTCATTCACGTCCTCATCCTTTCCTCATCGTCATCGTCTTCCTCATCCTCATCCTATCCTCGTCCTCATGCTCGTCCTCATCCTATCCTCATGCTCGTCCTCATCCTATCCTCATCCTCGTTCTCATCCTATTCTCATCCTCATCCTCTTCCTCATCCTCATTGTACTCCTCATTCTCGTCCTCATCCTATCCTCATCCTCGTCCTAATCCACATCCTATTC
>NW_017727752.1:448024-469849 GCF_001865875.1 Lupinus angustifolius | reverse complement strand
TATATATATATATATATATATATAATTTTATGTCAAATTACATATTCATAATAATAAGTAATATTGAAAAAACTTTATCTAAAATGTGTATGCATTATATTTAATCTGGTTTAGGGTCGGGTTCGGATTTAAAGGCTAGCATGAGCGATATTTATGGTCGAGTAAGCTTCAGGTCTATGGCCGGGTTTGAGTTCAAAAAATGACTCAACCAACTTTTAAGGTCAAGTAAGGGACAAGCATTAACCCATCCCAACACGGTCCATGCTTACTCTTAGTAGCATCCGCTTTCTCCAACGCTAACGTTCAAAATTAGCCTTGGTATGATCGAGACTAATATGGTACAATTAAATGAGCAATGTGCTGATCTAATGGTATAGGGTCCTTGTTATTTCTCTAGAATAATCAAAAGGTCAATGGTTTAATTCTTTGGAGCGACACTTGTTGGGATAGACAATCTCACACTCTAAAAGAGATTAGTTCATTATCCATAATGTGAGGATACTCTTAGTAGTATAAAGAAACTCCTCTCTACTATAGTTTGGTAACAAAAAACAATCCAATTTTTTTTTTCTTAATTTGTATATTGATTGACTATTGGGAAGAACTTTGCATCCATTTTAGGAAAGAAGGATCCTCTCCATTAATGGAGAGGCAAATGGTTGTTTTATACTCATATTTTCAATGACAAAAATATAATTTCATGATAAACAAATGAATAAAAATGTTATTACATGTTATCTTTATTGTGTTATTGTATGACATTTGGCTCTAATGGTACTTACTCCATTTTAGGTCACCTAAATCATAGTTGATATTGATAGTGAGGTATCAATGCTAGCGTTAATTTGTGGTTTTTTTTTTTGTAGTGCTAGAACTATTTTGGAAGAAAAAATATTATGCATGTGATAATACATGTTATCTTATCATTATATATTTATTAAACTCATTATTTGTTGGAGAAGAAAGAAAGAACTCACACCTCACTGACACTCGTTGGAGAAGAGAAGAAATGGAAGATAGGAAATGTATGTGGTGGAAAGAAAGAATGACCAACAATTCTTTAAGCTGTTATTATTAACTAACTATTGAACACAAGGCACTCTTACTATTTATAGTATACCAAACTATAACTGCCAAAACTACCTTCTAATAATAGACTAGTTGAATTACAATTCTCTAATACTCTCCCTTAATTCAAAACTACTACAAACATACTACACTCATCATACTTCTCAAGTCCTTAAACCTATCTATCTTCAATGACTTAGTCATTACATCTGCCACTTGCAAGACTGTCCCACAATGCTTCAACTTTATCTTGTCATTCTCTGCTTGATTTCTTAAGAAATGATACTTCCTTTCTATGTGCTTACTTCGGCCATGAGATACAAGATTATTTGCCAAATTTATAGTAGATTTATTGTCAACCAACAATTCTACTAAGCCTCCAAAATCAACCCCCAATTCTTCAAGCAAAGAGGTCATCCAAAGTGCTTGACAAGCAGCATGGCAAGCTGAGATATACTCTGCCTCACAAGTTGACAAAGCCACCACTTCTTTCTTCTTAGAACACCAAGAGGTTGGTGAACCAGATAAGAAGAACACATAGCCCATGGTACTCTTTCTTTCTAGTGGATCTCCACTCCAATCTGAGTCAGAGTAAGCCACTAACTGCATTCTTTGCTCTGTTTGCTTATGGAATAGAATTCCAAAATCAGGTGTATCCCTTAGATATCTCAGAATTCTCTTGGCAGCCACAATATGTGATTTTCTTGGATCATTCATGAATCTACTCACAACACCAACACTGTGTGAAACCTCTGGTCTTGTATGGCAAAGGAATCTTAAGCATCAAACAATCTGTCTAAAAAGCGTGCAATCAATCTCTTCTTCATGTTCTTTTTTTATCCAGCTTCAGATTAGTCTATGCAGGTGTTTCAGCAGAGTTACAATTCAGCATATTGAACTTTCTTAGCACATCTTGTGTGTACTTCCTTTGATGCATAAAAATTTCTTCCCCGACTTGCCTGAATTCGATCCCAAGGAAGTAGGATAACTTGCCTAGATCAGACATTTCAAACTCAGACTTAAGGCCTAGATTTACTTCTTCAATTCTATCTGAGTTGTTACCTGGGATTAATAGATCATCCACATAGAGGCAAATAATCAGGGTGTCATGCTTACTCAGGTTCTTCACATACACACCATGCTCTACATCACATTTCTTGAATCCTGAACTCAGGAAGAATGCATCTATCCTTTTGTTCCAAGCTCTTGGAGCTTGTCTCAATCCATACAAAGCCTTTTTTAGTCTATATACCTTATCCTCATTGCCTTTGATTTCAAAGCCTGGTGGCTGCTTGACATATACTTTCTCCTCATGAGGGCCATTGAGAAAAGCTGACTTAACATCCAATTGCCATATGTCCCAATTATTCCAATTTGCTAAGGCAACCAACATTCTTACAGTTTCTAGCCTTGCAACTCGAGCAAAGATTTCAGAGAATTCAACTCCTTTTTGCATCAATCCTTTTTCCACAAGTCTTGCTTTGTGCTTGGCAGTGGTTCCATCTGGATTTAGTTTAGTCTTGATCGCCCACTTCACAACAATGGGTTTCTTGTTAGTCGGGAATTGTACCAGTTCCATGTTTCATTCTTGGAAATTGACATCAATTCTTCCAGCATAGCTTCCTTCCACACCTTACTATTTATAGCTTCATCAATTGAGATTGGTTCAACATTTGCAAATAATGCAATATATTGAACCAATTCCCCTTCATCAGTTATACTATCATCAGGAACAATTTGATACTCTCTGAGTCTGGTGAGCAAGTTTCTAGTTCTGGTAGGCCTTCCTGACTCACTTCCATCAGCGATTGTCTCTGCTTGATGCTCACCCCCATCTAGATTATGAGACTCAGTGTGTGGTTCTTGCGTATTCCATTCTTACTGAATTTGAGTAGTTGGTTTTGTTGCTGATTTCTCTTCCTTCCAAGAGTTGATTCAGCAAAATGCACATATCTACTGAACAGGACTTTGAGTGTCCTTGGATTTAGCAGTTTGTAGGATCCAGTTGGATTGTATCCTACAAAAATCATTTGTTCACTTTTATCATCCAATTTTATTCTCCTTTGATCAGGCATATGCATATAGCATAGTGACCCAAATATCTTAAAGTGACTGATTGAGGGTTTCCTCCCTGACTAGATTTCTTCACGTACCTTAAATTCCAATCTCTTTTTAGGACAATGATTCAGAACATAGGTTGCAATTGTTGCAGCCTCACCCCATAGGTTCTGTGGCAGATTCCTTGTTTTGAGCATGCTTAACCATGTTTAGAATGGTTCTATTCCTTCTTTCAACAACTCCATTATGTTGAGGAGTATATGGTGGTGTTACTTCATGCTGAAATCCATTTTCAATGTAGAATGCTTCAAATTCTCTGGATACAAACTCACTTCCACCATCTATTCTTAGTATCCTGAATGATTTTTTTGATAGCTTCTCAACCATGCATTTGAAGACCTTGAATATGCCAAACACATCACTCTTAGCTTTGATCAAATAGAGCCAAATTTTTCTACTGAATTCATCTACAAAGGTAACAAAATATTTGTTTCCACCTAGGGAGGGAATCTCCAATGGTCCACATACATTTGAGTACACAATGTGCAGGAGGTTGTTAGCTCTAGACGTAGTGAATTTGCAGAATGAGGACCTTGGCTGCTTGTTGATTAAGCAACTATCACAAGCTTTCTTAGGCACCTGAACTGCGGGCAAACCAAGAACCATGTTTTTGGCCTTCATGAGACTTAGGTCTTTAAAGTTTAGGTGACCAAGTCTCATTTGCATATTAACTAAGAAGCCTTTCTCTAGTAGTTGCCCCAAGCTGATGAGATTTTTTCTCATATTTGGTACAAATAGAACATCTGTGATCATTACTTTGCCTCCATCCTTCTTTGTGATCATCACATCTCTAGTGCATTCAGCTTGGATTACTCTATTGTCTGCAAATCTGACTTTACTCCTCTTGCTTGAATCAAAATTGACAAGCCAATTCCTATGGCCTGTCATATGGTTAGAGCAGCCAGATTCTATGTACCAAGTTTCACCACTTCTGATTTCTTGGTTTGTAGTCATCATTAGCAAGACAGGGGTCTCATCATCCTTATCAATCCTTTCTTCCTTCACCATGTGTACCTTATTGGGGTGTCTGCCATTTGAATCAGATTGACTTGGAGAGGATTGACATTCATATGAAAAGTGTCCAATCTTGCTGCAATTAAAACACTTGATCCTTTTTATGTCTACTCTTTTCTTCCCTCATCTCCAATTGTTGGCTCCTTCTTTCTTGATTGAGCTTAGTGAGTGATCTTGGTCACGTCTTTCCTGATCTTGATTGTTTGAACTCTTTCCTCTATAATCTCTCCCCCTTCCTCGGTTCCTGTTTCCACCTTTGTAAAATCCTCCTCCTCTCCTAGTAATCTGAGCCTGCAAGGCTTGATTAGTAGACTTCTCAGTGGATCTCTCAATGAGCCTCTGCTCATGAGCCTCGAGGGAACCTTTTAGTTCTTCAATCTTCAGTTCTGCAAGGCTCTTGGATTCCTCAATTGCCACAACTATGTGGTCAAAATTTGGTGTTAGAGTTCTCAAAACCTTCTCTATGATTGTTTGATCATTGATCACTTCACCACACGCCTTCATATGATTTGTTAGGTTGATGATTCTATTGAAGAATTGTGCAATTCTTTCACTCATTTCCATTTCCATCAGTTCATATTGGCGTCTCATTGTTTGTAGCCTAACTTTCTTCAATTGCTCTGCTCATTTGTTACATTTATGCAGAATTTGCCATGCTTGTGAGGATTTGGCTGTTACAATTTTCTCAAAATGTGCTTCATTTACACACTGATGAATGAGGCACATTGCTTTGCAATTCTTCTTTCTATTCTCTTTGTGTGCAAGCCTTTGTAAATCTGTTGCATCCTCATCAATTTTTGAATATCTTTCTTCCACGATCTCCTCAATTTCTTGAAAACCCAAGATGGCTTTCAATTGAATGTTCCATCTATTCCAGTTGTTGCCATCAAGAACTGGTAGGTTTGTCAGTTAGGAATTGCTTTGATGACTCATGATGTTGAAGAAGAAGAAGAAGAATTATTTGATCTTGCTCTAGCTCTTGATACCAATTTGTTGGAGAATAAAGAATTAATTCACACCTCACTCACACTCGTTGGAGAAGAGAAGAAATGGAATATAGGATATGTATGTGGTGGAAAGAAAGAATGACTAACAATTCTTTAAGTTGTTGTTATTAACTAACTATTGAACACAAGACACTTACTATTTATAGTATACCAAACTATAACTGCCAAAACTACCTTCTAATAATAGACTAGTTGAATTACAATTCTGTAATAAATTTGTGGGTTTTTTTGTAGTGCTAGAACTATTTTGGAAGAAAAAATGTTATCCATGTGATAATACATGTTATCTTATCATTATATATTTTAGAAAGATGCTACATATAAATATTTTTAAGTGTAAAGAGTGTAAGACTGAATGATATGGTATGTTTTTAATTTACTATCATGCAAAGGAAAGTTATGCATAACATTCTAAAATTTGCATTTGTGTAACATTTGGTGAGTTTAAATCGCTGACATTACCCATTATTCTTATTTTAATACAAATATATTTAGGTGTTACCATGGCAAACAGACTTTTAATAAAGCATGGTGACAATTTTATAAATATTTTATCAATTTGGAAATTGATTGATTTTCAAGAGATGCGGAAAGCCTTTGGGGGTATTAATGGCTGATGCTAAACTAATAAATGTTGATATATTGATGTAAGGTCTCACTAGATCCACATGATGGTCAAAATATTAAAGGTTCAATTCTTGGGAGTGACAGATAGATCCACATGATGGTCAAAATATTAAAGGTTCAATTCTTGGGAGTGACAGACACTTGTTAGGAGTGACAGACACTTGTTAGGAGTGACAGAAATTTGTTAGGAGTGACAACCATACACCCTTGAAAATATTAGTTCATGACCCAAAATGTGAAGAATACTCTTGGTAGAACAAAAAAATAAAGTAACGCTAAAAGTTTTTTTTTTAAATCAGATCCTTTTATCACTCGAAGCAGAAGTTAAGGAAACAAAAGTTGAGAAATGAAAACTTAGGAAGGGAAAATGAGTAGAAAATATGTTAAATTTTTAGTTGTTTGATATAGTAGAAAATGGAAAGAAAGTAGAGAGAAAAATAAATAATTATAATTAATAATGAAAAAGACATGGGTAAGAACGTTAAGACGTGAGTCTCACCATATTTTATTTATGAGTAAATTACATTGACATCATCTGAGTTTTAGTGAAATTAAATAAACCATCTCACTTTTTTACACCTACACAAACCCCCTAATTTTTATATTTTCATTACACTAATCACCCCTCCATGAGAAATAAGTGTAATCTTTTAAACAAAAAATATGTTAAATACAATTAAGTTAAACAAAACATGGTATATTGTGGAGAGAAGTCCAAATAATATATAAATCAATATATCTTTATTGTTTTTTGTTACAAAATGCATTAACAATTCTAAAGAGAAGTTTTTAAATCACTCTTATATTAGACGTTACGAACCACAAATAATAAATAGATATTGACTCATATATTATTTGGATTTGTCTCCACAATATACCATGTTTTTTAACTAAATTGTATTTATCACATTTTTTGTTTAAAAGATTACGCTTATTTCTCATGCAGGGGTGGTCAGTGTAATGAAAATATAAAAATTAGGGGGTTTGTGCAGGTGTAAAAAAGTGAGGGGTGGTTTGTGTTATTTCGCTAAAACTTAGGGAGTATTAGTGTAATTTACTCTTTATTTATTTATTTGTTTTCTTCACTTGAATTTCCCTCCCAATATTGGAGAAAAAAGATAAAGGTGTGAGTCCTACCATTTTTTCTCGTTATATAAAAAAGAAACAAAGCGATAAAAATAACTTTAACTTTGTTCATACATCTAAAAATGATATAAAGATGTAAGAAATAAATTAATTGATTTATAAATTGTTACAAAAATGTCAGAAATAAAGTAATTGATTTATCAAATTTATAGTTTGATTTATATTGTATTTTGGTTTAAGAAAAAAATGAGTAGAATGAAAGTTGAAGAAAAGGAAGATAATAAAAAGAGTGTAATATCTATGCACTATTAATGTAAACATTTATACACAATCATATCATCTACCATTCATTTAAATTACTTTTTTTATAAGTGAATGATGATTATACAACATGAACGACGAATAATAAAATGATACCGTATAAAACTCATACACTATCAATGCATAAATTTTTCTCTAATAAAAAATTGAATTTTAATTATATAATAAGAAAAGAAAAAGGAGGATATTAGTCAATTAAAAAATGTTCAAACAATAAAAAACAAGCCTTATTAATATCAAGTTAAGAGTAAATATGATTTTTCTATCTATTTTCTCTCCACATATGCGAAGAAAATATTTTAGTATGCTTCATTGCCTTTTTTTCCTTTCCTTTCTTTGATTTATTTCCATGGAAAATAATATTTTCTTTTAATGTTCTCTACTCATCTTTTCTTTCCTTCTATTTGCACTATAATCAAATATAGCATTAGTCTCATTACATCACATCTTTCACCACCTCCATCTCCTCACATCTAGTCCCACTCTTTGTTGATGACCCATTCATTTGGTGGTTGAGCCTCTTTTTACTCTTCTCCACCCTATCCTATAACAGCTCAAGAGTAATGCCACTCAACCCTATAGCAGCTTGCAATCCACCCATCACCTATGAAACCTATCAATTTCACAAGCCTATCTTTTTCCATATATTTCATCTCTTCCCCCTTAATATTTATTTCACTTTTCGTGTTTTTTTCTTACTAATTTGCGATTTAGGGCTATCTTGCTCACTTGGTTTTAGATTTTCTTAATTTTTTGTTTCTATTCCCAATGCCATAATTTGTGTAGAATTTGGGGGCTAGGATTTATAATCTAATTTCGGGTTAGTGTTCTTCTCTTTGGAGGTGATAGGGTGAAGTTTTGATATGCATATTGAGTCATGCAAGAGTCTGCCTTGGACTGCATTGGGTGGGTACCTGAAAAGGCACTCTCATGCTCAAGTCAATATAAGTGAAGATATGTAGAAAAAGGTAGACTGGGAGTATGAAATTATGAAGGTGTGAAAGTATTTAAGTATATATGAGTGAGTGTAAGTAACTTTCTTATGAAGGGGTTCTCATATTTATAGAGAGGTTGAGTGAAGTGTACTTCATAATGTGATGCTTTAATCATGACTAGTCGTCTTAAGAGGCCTTCCCAGACTAAGGTGAGCTGCTTTAACCATGTCTGGAAGGTCTAATGCGTTTGTGCTATGATTAACACAACACTTTATACAGTGTGGTTTGTTTTATTGTCTGTCTAAGCTACTACAGTTATATATTAGACCTTTTCCCATCGTGTGACAGATAGGTAGTCCATAATGTTTAGACACCATGTTCGGCTCTGCAGTAGAGTTTATGATGTTCAGGCGATGTGTTAGTCCTATAGTAGAGGCCTATAGTTTTGCAGGTGATGACTAGATCATGTCTTGTCATTGTGATCCTTTACCATAGTTAGGTAAGTCATACAGGTATGATCGATAGCCACATAGGCTGGATCTTATTCGGTCAATGATGAGCCATGACCTTATGAGTCAGCCAATGTTTGATTGGTCCATATATTGGGATGGAACAATTTACCAATTCTAGTGGTATGACATAGTGTGGTCATGTCAATAGAATTAGATGTGGTGATGATGGATTTAGGTGGTTGATCAAGGATAATCCTCTAGTTTTGTTGGCGTTAGTCTTGATGATTAATTTATCTATGAAGATTGAAATCTTTCCAAAAACATCTGGTGATTTTGTGCTGTGATTTCAGTTTTGATGCATTTAATCGTCTAGATGAGATGTGGGGGTTATCATCAATGTTGTGACAAGCTGTGACATATGGTTGGATGAGAGGCATCTCGTGTTCCATACATACAGCACATGGGTGCCACCTTGGTAAATGTAGTCTATTCATGTGTATTTTCATTAGCTAAATTTATGTCGATCGTCGTGATTTAAATGCGACTGTTGGACTTGTACTTGAATGGTTTTGCATGGTCAGGATGCAAGTCACTTTAAATGTCAGTTGTTGTTTGCTGCATTGGTTTGTGTAGCATCGTTCGACCTGTACTTGATAATTTTTAAACGGCATAGATTTTTCTTACGATGACCTTTGGGAGGAGATGGGTGACATAAGGCATATATTCTCTCTCTTCCTTTCCTTATAAATAAGGGTTCACCCTCCTTCGTTTCTTTATTTTACTTATTGCTTTTGCTTATCTGTTGTGGAAAGTCTTTGAATTGTTCTTTTTCAACTTCGTGCTTTGATACTAATTCCCTTTCAACTCCTAGGTACCCTTTTTTTCTCCCTTTCCTTATTTTCCTTACTGAAAATGGTAAGAATTGACTTTCTAGGGGAGGATAGTAATAGTGGCAGATCCCTTTCCCCATACCTTATTGCATCACCCTCACGGCGTCATCAGATGCTTTCACGGCTCCTAGGGGTGGTCGGAGAGGTTGAGCCCGAGGGTTGTGGTCAATCAAGAACTACCCGAAGAAGTTTCAATTGTCCATTGTCGTCTCTAAACTAGAGTGACCACAATGAGCTAGTGAGGTCCTTCATGACCTTGCCCATCAAAATGCCCCTCGCTACTCTGCCTTTAAGGGTGTTCAAATCCATACTAGTCCAGAATTGATACAAAAAATTGGTCTAAAATAAACTGACACCGCAAAAAACGAATGCGATTGAATTGTTTTAGTTTTATATTTTAAAAATTGATTGATATGTTTCGTTTTTTGTTCCAACTCTAGGAACCAGGTTGATCCAATATGGATCGCATTAGTTTAGCTTATTAGAAATATGAACAAACAAAATTGTGTATTTATGTGTTTAATACTTACCACTTAAGTTCATCAATGTTATGAAAGAAGCTAGAAATCAAATTCAAAAACAAACTAGTCATATCGTAGATTCAGTAATGTTCATTGGAGAGGACTAAAAAAATATATACCGACTAAGTAATATATTCTCACACATAGGTAAATATTTACAGTGTAGAGTTTATATTTATTTTTTATAGATATAATTAAGTTGTTAGGTTTATTTTCTTATGATATACAATACAATCCAAAATGAAGGAAGAAACCAGGGTCAACTACTAGTATATCCATGTGTTTCATCTTTTAATGTGAACATATTATTATGAACATAATGTTCTTATTCATTATTGTGATCCAAATTATATTGTGATCTTTGATATAGTAATTTGTTAAATTTAGACAATAGTTATTTCTTTGTTTATATAAACATGATTATAACAAGGTTGTGCCAATATTAAATTGAACGCATATAAACTTGTCACTTCAAAGTGTATTAGACTTAATATTTTAGTCAAGTTTATAAGTTTTGAAGTGTATATGTAGTGCAAATCTTTAATAGAAAAACCAATTGAAACTCCATATAATATTTGGATCAGATGTCTTAATGTAAACAAATTGTACTCGATCGAACCATAAGTTAATTATGTGTTTTGATCAGATTAATTTTTCTACCAATAACTTATTCAAACCGATTGCAAACACCCATATATGCCTTAATGTCTTGAGATTCTGGTGAATCACTCGGTGGCAGATTAATGGCTCACAATTTTGAGTTCTTGGTGGACGTGTTCATTCTTCCACCAGGTAGCGCAAACAATCCCTATCAATTGGTCGATAGTGAAGTCTGGGGCATGACAAGTTCTTTGCAGTGAGGGGTGTAGACACAACTCACGATTGTCTGATGGAGTTGAATTACTCCATGGAGAGTTATTCCTTATTCACCCATCACATCAATGATCGCCTATACTATGACTGGACTCGGGAGGGCATCAATCGTTCACTTTGCATCTATGAGGCTACTTATGCAAGATCGGCCTCTATTTCCTACTCAATGACGAGAAAATGGATGTCCTATCTTATTTTTAGGTGGTCCCCTCTAAACTACATCCTAACTCCTAGGGTTCATTCGGGCCTACGAGTTGTTTTTTCAAGTGTGGGGCCTTCCATGATGTGTCCAGGTTTTCTTCTCGCTCTTCAGAGTCATACATAACATAAATAAAGACGAAGATCGAGCCAATTGACAGTGATGGACCATCATGCAGGTGAATAATGGGTGGGCATTATTTATCCCTTTCAATCTTTCCTTCAAACACTAGAAGAAGGGTTTCTTCCAGGTGAAGCTTAGTGGGGAGGGCAATTCTTGTACCTTGGATGAGGTAGGAAAGCCAAGTTTCCACTTGTAGTGGAATGAGGGGCACCATCTGATGAGCTATAAGAAGTATAGTTACAAGGATATTGACTTGACCATCCGAGAGAAGCTGATTGTCGATGAAATAAGGATTTGGGTGAACTAGGTGTTGTCCTTTGTTGTGCGTCCCTAACACGTGGTAACCGTGCCTTTAGACAAGTTATAGGTAGGTTTCTTTTCTGCATATGTTTAAATTTTCCCCGAAGGTATTTTTGTGATCTTTATAAGTTTTATTTTCCCTAGACATGTTTGTGAGGAACAATTTGAGGAAGACGCTATGGGCTATTACTCGTCCTTTGACCCCTACTATTTTCCCCGTCGCCTACAGCTCCCAACGGACTTCCTTCCAAGAGGGCTCGATTTATCCTGATGGTCGACCCTACTGACCTGAGTGAGGATGAGACACATGTTGTTTCTAAAATCTCACTCATCTTTGAAGCTCCTACTCTCCCATCCAAAGCTCATGCTCTTGTTATTGGTGATCCCCGTTCTGGAGGTTTGCGGGAATGTTAGAGGCACTCGTAATAGGGTCAGGCCCCAACATCTCTAAAGAAGGTGGATCTTTCATTTTGAGGATATTCGGTCATGGACCACCTTCGGCCATTGAGTAGACCATTATGTCGGACTCTGCTAAAGCTATGTTGGAGAAGATGTTTGTTCAGACTTTGTTAAAACATGTCAAGAAAGTGGGTGTTGTCCGCTTTAGTTATTAAGTTTATGGAGTCTCAAGGAGTCCTTGACACATAGGAAAAGGGGGGCATGTATCACGTCTAGCTGGACTATGTTGATGAGCTGAAGCGTCCACATGCCAAGCATGATGAGCAACTAAAGGGACTGGATGTACAATTGTACTCTACTGGGTGATCTCCATGCTGGTTGGCTGAAAGTCATGTTAAGGCGATCCTTTATACCTTAGAGAGCATACATCTTGTTAAGGTCCAACTTAACCAGACCGAAGAAGAGATGTTTCGATCAAAGGAGGTGCTTCAACTAGTAGAGGTCAGAGCGACAAAGGCTGAAGAGGAATTGTTCTTCAGCCAATGGCAGTTGTCCATCATGGCTAATGATCTGGAAAGAGAGACTCAAACCCAGGTTCAAACTTTGATGTGTGAGAATGCTTCACAAGCTGCTTGGGCCAATGCTCAAAAGCAAGTTTTGTTGGCATTCCTAGGTATCGATCTCTCCTTGATAGTGATCAAGGCTTATATTGAGGATGAGTTATTGCTCTAGGACGAGTATGATGGGATGATGGTGCATGTTCCTTATTTGGGGCATGGACTTTAGTTTGATTTTTGGGTAGAATAGGATTGGGAATCATATTCGGCCTTGAAATATGTAGCATTATGTAATCCACTCTACTTATTAATGAAATGTCCAACTTATTTATTCACCATTTTCTTCTTCCTCAAATTATCTCCCAAATAATATCTGAAAATAAGCAATGTTAATAATTCATTTAAATTTTGATAAGCCTTGGCTAGGAATTATGAATAGAAGATCGAAAAATACTCAACCTCCTTTTTGGTGGGCAATAATTCAGGTAAGAGGACATAACGAAAAATCTTAAAACATTGGGTTGGAATTATGATAATAAGATCTAATAGTACTTGATCGCCCTTTCAATCGGCTTTAAGAAGGATAATTCAGATACAAGGACTCAATGAAAACCCTTATAAACCTTGGGCAGGAGCTAAGATCTTAAGATCGAATAGTACTCGACCACCCTTTTGGTTGACTTTACGAAGGATAACTGGGATAAAAGGACTTAATAAAAAACCTTCTAAACCTTGAGCGAGAATTATGATCATAAGATCAAATAATACTCGACTACCCTTTCTATCGACTTTTTAAGGATAATCCTCACAAAAAAGAGTTAATGAAAAACCTTATTAACCTTGGGTGGGAGATATGATAACAAGATCAAATAATACTCGACCGCCCTTTTGGCTGGCTTTAAGAAGGATAACCCGAATAAAATTACATAATGAAAGACCTTATAAACCTTCATCGTGAATTATGATCATAAAATCAAATAGCACTCGACTGTACTTTTGGCTAGCTTTTGAAGGATAATCTGGATAAATAGGCTTGGGCAATTAATATGCTCAATCTGCCAATTTTTGACTTAGTTGGTTTTTGGTCGTCCTCATAATTTGTGGAGATATTTAGGCCATTCAGACTGACGTTCTCTCTCGCCTTTAGGGGGTCCATCTATGCCTTTAAGATTAGTGTTTGCTCTCGCCCTTATGGAGATAAGTTGTAGTCATTGCCTATATTGGTTTTTTATGATCATACGATCAAATAAAATTAGATTGCCCTTTGGCCATCTTTTGAAGGATAACTTGGACGAATAGACTTGGGCAATGTCCTTCTGTATGTAGCTACTAGGGTGGATTTCATATCATCTTATTGAATTAGGTAAAGAGCTTGCCTTGGGTGAGCACCTCAAAAGGCACTACAAAGTTCAAGTCAATATAAATGAAGATATTTAGAGGGAAGGTAGAGTAAGAGTACGAAAGTATATATGAGTGAGTGTAAGTAACTTCCTTATGAAGGAGTTCTCCTATTTACAGAGAGGTTGAGTGAAGTATACTCCATATTGGGATGATTTAATCATTATGGGCCAGCTTACCACATATGCCCAAACTAGTATGGGCTTCATTATTTGTTTCAATCGACCATGTTGCGTTTGTGCTCTAACTATAATAATACTTTATGGGTGGGTCGCCTTATCACCTATCTAGGCTGCTACAACCGTGTATCAGGGCATACCCTCACCATCTGGCAGAGGATATGCCACGATGTTCATACGTCGTTTTCAACTCTGTAGAAGAGTCTTAGATGTTCAAGTGACATGTCATTCATGTAGCATATGTTTGTGGTTTTGAAGGATTGGTTGCCATCCGAGCGTGATCGACAACCACATAGGTTGGATTTTATTCACCTAGTGATGAGCCATGGTCCTATAAGTCGGTCGATGTTTGAGTAGTATGGACAATGTGGATGGAACAGTTAGGATTTTTTACTCTAGTTTGGGGACCATAAATAATTTGTTCATTCATTGTAACTTGTTAGAGGTACTCGTTGATGAAAGGCATGGTGAATGCACAAGTGGTGGAAAAATTTGAGACTAATAGCGGATTTTGGTGAGGTTAAAGTATTAAACCCAAACTAGAGAGAGAAAAAAGAACAAATGATAGCCAAGGTACAAAAAAGGCTCATTTCAGTTCTTCATATCCTCTTATCCTTAAACAATCACTCCTCAATAGGAAACCATAAATCATTTTTTTGTTCCAGGTGTGTCCTTAGATATGGTTTTTGGCAATAGATTGCAAATTATCGTTGTGTACATAAAACTTTTTGTTTCAAAAGTTTTTATAATGATTATTGAACATATGCACGAGGTTTACTCAGCCAAGGCCAAACACCATGACCAAGGAAGATGGATCAAGGCCAAGTATCGCGACCGAGGTAGATGCACCAAGGCCAAGCATCATGGCCGAGGCAGACATGCCAAGACTAAGACTCATGACCGAGGCGCTGAGCTAGAATGACTGAGACAAGATGGCGCATGACCGAGACAAGGTGACCGAGAAGCTGAGCTAGAATGACTAAGACAAGATGGCCCGTGACCGAGACAAGCTAACCGAGGAGCTGAGCCAAAATGATTGTGGGAAGATAGCACATGACTGAGATAGCTAGATTCCTGACTGTAATGTCGTGACCGAGGCACATAAAATGACCGAGGATTGTTGGCACACTCGGCGCACATATGTCTGACCGTCGCTAGGGGCCATGACTGTGTCCCATGGCACACCAAGGCCCATTTTGGGCGCACTAAGGATTAGGCTGGGCACACCAAAGCCTAGTTAAGGCACACGATTTTCCCTTATTCTCCTATCAGCTTTCCTTTTGTATTTTTGGTCTAGAACCTTCTTTATATTATTGTTTAGAGTAGTTAGTTAAGTTTGTTAGGAGGGTTGTTATGATTTTTGAGTTTCTAGATATTTTCCTTGACTTGCTTAAGAGTCAACATATCTTGTATAATCACCTTTACATGGTTCCATATTCATTAAGATTTCAAGAGGTATTTTTATTTTATTTTGTAATATGGTATCAAAAGGCTTCAAACAGTAGCTGCAATAAACTCTGATCTATCACTTCCTTGATCAAGAACACCATGGTTGAATCATCAAGCCTTAATCAACAACAAGAGAACCAATTTACCTCAAGCAACAATGATATGCAAAGTCCATACTATCTACACCCTGGAGAAAACCCAACAGTCATCCTTGTCACACCTTCCTTATATGGTACCAACTACCACTCATGGAGCAAGGTAATGAGAAGGGCTTTGCTTTCAAAGAACAAATATAATTTCGTGGATGGGACCATATCAGCACCAAGTCAATCACATCCAGACTTTGATCTATGGGATCATTGCAATAAAATAGTAATTTCTTGGATAAGTAGATGCTTATCCACTGAAATTTCACAAAGCACAGTTTACATTGAGAATTCTCAAGAATTGTGGCAAGATTTAAGAGAAAGATTCACAAAAGGCAACTATCTTTGAATATTTGATCTTTTACAATATTTGCATTCCATCAAGAAAGGGGATAAAAGCACCTTCAACTACTACATTGACTTAAAAACTCAGTAGGAGGACCTTGAAGCTTCTACAATTCAAAATGCACATGTGAAATTCTTGGAAGAATGAAAGACAATGAATATGTAATGTGTTTCTTAAAAGGATTAAGTGAGGCTTTTAGCACCACTTGAGCATAAATCCTCTTTATGGAACTACTTCCATCAATCAATAAAACGCTCCCATTGCTTCTACAACAAGAAGGACAACTTGAATTAGTTAACTTGGGCACCAAGAATCTTTCAAAGCTACAAATTCAGGGCAACAAGGCACCTGCAACAATCAGAACCAAACATGGACACAGAAAAACAACCCTAGCAGGTCAGGTTAAAGACAAGGAAGAGGTAGAGGGTCTACTAGATCATACAACAACAAGGACCGTGCAACCACAATGTGCACCTATTATGGAAAAGGGGCATATAGTGGGGCCATGTTATTTCAATCATGATTTTTCACCAAATATGCAACAAGATAGACCTAAACAACCATCTGGTTCTATCAACATGACAATAACTAACAATCCCAATTCCAAGAAGAACATATTATAGATACAGACCAACAACAACACATATAACTTTGGCCTTGAGCAATATGTAGAACTTGCCTCACTCTTGCAGAGTGTTGGAGCAGGAAGAACATGCCACAATGTGAACCAACTTAGCATCACACAATGTGGAACTTCCCAAGACACTCATACTCAAGTAAAGCAAGAAGAACTAGGTAACAATGTTTCCAATTGGATCCTTGACACAAGTGCCACATACTATGTGTGCCCTGATCTAAATTGTTTCACTACCTTCTATGTTGTAAGGCCAATAACAATCAACTTGCCAAATGGATATACCACTTTGGCTAAGTATTCAAGGATTGTCATACTTTCAAACAACTTAACTCTACATAATTTCTTATACATACCAGATTTTAAATTCAATTTGATTTATGTTCTAAGACTAACCAATACTATGCAATGCAAGCTAACCTTCGGTAACTCACAATACATAATTCATTATATAATTACATTGAAGACGGTTGGACATGCTGAGGTGACAAATAGCTTTTATGTGACTAAGAGAAACTTAAAAAATAAGACTGAAAATGAACATAATGTAAATGCCATATGTACTCCACCTACTTTTGATTTGTGACATTTTACATTAGGACATCCTTCTATTGGTGTGTTGAACTCTATTTGTAAGAGACATACTTATAAGACAGATGAACAATATATTACACACTATTCATAACCTTAATTTAGCATGATTGATGACTCTTGTTGCTTAATTGATTTTGTTTCATTTGGTTTAGTGTTTTAGACTTTATTGGACTAATATTCCTAAAATGAGTTAATTTGTGATTATTTAGCCAGATTAAATCTATTATCATTTTCATATCATATTTGGCACCAATGACATTTTGGGCATTATGGAAGTGGAGGATATGTGTTGAAGTGAAGATTGTATTTTTATTTTGGGAGTTTTTATTTGTAAATTCGGTTATAGTTTTGGGTCCATTGTTTAGGGCCCATTTTCGGTTTTACTCTTTGTAAAAGAGGGAACCCGAATTCCACTCTCACCCTCTACATTCACTCATTTTTATATTTCCATTTTCCCCTCTTTTGCTCTACTAGGGTTTGCTAAACATTTTTGGTTTTCATTTATCTTTTTCATTTTTCGGTTTTTTCTTTCACTCAATTGAAGGCTAAATTCTTTTGGTAATGTATCACAACTCTTGAGGTTTTATTATTAATGTATTTTCGGTTTCTTTATTGTTGATTTCTTCTATGTTAGAAACTGGTTTATGAGTTTATCTTCGCTTAGTTGATTTACTCTCTAGTGCATGAATGCTTACTTCGTGTGAATTTGTTAACCGTTTCATGCTTGTTGATTTCGCTTAGTTAGAGGCTTAGATTTTGGAACTTTGAATTGATTATCGCTTAGTTAATTGGTTCTCAACAAATTCGAAAGTTAATGGTTGGAATCTGAAAATAATCAATTGAAACCGAGGATTGAATTGTGAATAAACAAACCAAAGGGATTTAGCCATTTTATTACATTGCTTAACTACTGTTTCCGAATTTGATTTATGTTCATACTATCCAACAACAAAACCTACTTGTGTATGTGTGAGTATAAGGTGTTTGAAACTTTGTTTGAAAGATAATCCTTGGGAAACGACCTAGGAGTCACTTCCTAGTACTGCAGTTTTTAATTGTTATATTATTTATACCGGGTACGACCTCGATCAAATTTGGCGCTGCTGTTTAGTGTGTGTCTTAGAATAACCATTATGTTTGGGTTTCAAAATCTGACTGTATCATTCATTGTTTGTTGTTTGATGTCTTGTTTAGCTATTTGCCTATTGGTTGATTCGGGTGTATGTTGGTTAATATAGTTGTGGTTGAAATTTTTTGCATGACACTTTGTTTCCATACTTCTTTCATCATATATTGAATACTTGATGCATCATAGTCAATCATCTTACTCTTGGTTGTGAGATACAAACAAGTAGTGACTAGTTTTACTGTTGATTTTCTATTTTTGTCATAACTTTGGAACCGTTAATCAGAATTGGACATATTATATATGCATTTTGATAGAAAAATCCAACGATTCTTTCTCTACACACTGCGTCAAAAGAACCCACCCTTAAAATCCAAAAAGGGTCCGTTTACTATTTCTTTTTTATTTTACAAGTTTATTTTTCCAATTGTTTTGATTTTGTTGCATTTAATTAAATTAGTTAGGCTTTGAGTTTTGTCCTGAAACTTTTTGTGTATGTTTCCTACGATATTAGGATTTTATTGATGCAAAGTTTTGGTTGATTACTGAAATTTAACATGTATTTCCCTTACTGCCCTACATGTTTCTTACTGTTGCATTTAGTGCATGACTAGAGCAAATCCTAACTCTTTGCATCCAATAAATTCTGAAATTGATAGAGCATTTCATAGTTTGGTTAGACAAGTTAGGAATTTAAATTTAGATAGTGAGTCTTTTCATCTTAGTGTTAATCTACCTGATAGTAATATTGATTCTGCTGTTTCTATGCATTCTGCTGTGTCTGTGCCTTCTGTTGCATATTCTGAAATTATGGCTGAACCACCTCCAATCCCACGTGAGAAGACATTAAGGGAGTTGGTTGCACTAGATTTCTCATACGAAAGCTTGTGTATCCAGTATCTCAATGAGGATGTGCCATATGCGCTCAAAATTGGACTAGTCCATTTGTTGCCTAAGTTTCATGGACTTGTAGATGAATGTCCTCATAAGCATCTTAAGGAGTTCCACATTGTATGTTCCACCATAAAGCCCCGTGATGTCCAAGAAGATCACATATGTTTGAAGGCATTCCCACATTCACTTGAGTGTGCTTCAAAAGATTGGTTGTATTACTTGGCCCCTAGTTCTATTACTAGTTGGGATGACCTGAAGAGAATCTTCCTTGAAAAATTCTTTCCTGCCTCCAGCACCACTGCAATCAGAAAATATATTTCTGGAATCAGACAACTACATGCAGAAGGTTAATATGAATATTCGGAGAGATTCAAGAGACTATGTGTAAGCTACCCCCATCATCAGATCTCTGAACAACTCCTCCTGCAATATTTCTATGAGGGTCTGAACAACATGGAGAGGAATATCATTGATGCTGCTAGTGGTGGTGCACTTGGAGATATGACCTCTTTTGAGGCTAGAGGTTTGCTTGATAAGATGTCTTCCAACTCTCAACAGTTCAGTGCAAGAAATAGTGATGTTATAGTGGTCAGAGGTGTCCATGATGTTGGGACAGATTCGGTGAGGCAAGATAAACTTGAGAAAACAATTGACTCCCTTGCTACCTCCACTTGCAACACGAGTTTGTGTCATTTGCACTGCAATTGACCATTATGTTGATGTTTGTCCTTCTCTCTTGGAGCCCAAAACTGGTGACCATCATGAGGGCTATGCTGCAAATATTTACAACAACAGACCTCAACAACAGCAGCAGAATTATGATCCTTCATCAAGCAGATACAACCCCGGTTGGAGGTATCATTCGAATCTTAGATGGTCTGATCCTTCACAGCCTCATCCAGGGCCACAATTTCATAATAATAATGCTGCACAAAATAAACCATATGTGCCTCCCCCAATCCAACAGCAGAGGCAACAACAAGTGAATAGTAATCCTACTCATACATCTAGTGAACCGTCATTAGAAGAATTAGACCACCCATATGGGACAGATGGTTACTTCCTTAAACACATTGCACTCTCAGAATTCTGATAAGTTGCCTTCCCAGACTGTGGTCAACCCGAAGAATGTGAGTGCCATCACTCTAAGGTTAGGCAAACAGATTGAAGTTGATTTAGCTGCATCAAAAATGAAACAACCAGTTTTACAAGAGACTGAGAACACTAGTGAAAAAATTCTTGCTAGTGAAACTTCTAGAAGTGCTGCACAACCATCTTTCATTCCTCTTCCATTTCCTCCAAGAGCCATTCAAAGTAAGAAGATGGAAGAGGTAGACAAGGAGATCTTGGACACATTTAGAAAGGTAGAGGTGAACATACCTTTACTTGATGCAATCAAACAAATTCCAAGATATGCAAAATTTCTAAAGGAGTTGTGCACTCACAAGAGGAGGCTCAAAGGTAATGAGAGAATCAGCTTGGGCAGAAATGTTTCCGCACTAATAGGTAAACATGTTCCTCACATTCCTGAAAAATGTAAGGACCCAGGTACATTTGTTGTACCTTGCATAATAGGTAATAGCAAATTCGAGAATGCCATGCTAGATCTAGGTGCTTTGATTAATGTTATGCATATGTTTGTTTTCACGTCTCTTTCACTTGGACCTATGCAACCCACTAGGGTAGTGATTCAATTAGTAAACAGGAGTACTGCCTATCCTGCTGGTTTGATAGAGGATGTCTTCGTTCAGGTCGGTGAACTTATTTTTCCTACTGATATTTATATTCTCGATATGGAAGAAAGATCCTCCCGTAACACAGTTCCTATTATTTTGGGGAGGTCATTTTTTAGAACAGCTCGAACAAAGATAGATGTCCATGCTGGAACATTATCTATGGAGTTTAGTGATATTGTGGTCTAGTTTAAAAAAATTTATGCTATGAAGCATCCATCTGAGGACCATTCTGTGTTTCATGTTTATTTACTTGATGAGTTAACTAATGAGCATATCTGTGATTTTCTTAATGATTTTGATTCTATATCATTGATAGACTCATACACTTCTCATACATGCACTGATTCTGAAATGTGTAATTCTTGTATTGATGAGTTTCTGCATATTTCTGTTGATCCAAATGTTGTAGAATCAGATTGCACTAACCCAATTGTTGTAGACATCATACAGCAATCTGATTTACTTGTCTAGGTGCAAGTTGTAGAATCTATGTTTGCTACTTTGGTTCCATCTATTTTGCAGGCACCTGCATTGGAGCTTAAACCTTTGCCTGAAAACCTCAAGTATGCTTACTTAGAGGATGATGAGAAGCTTCATGTTATTTTTTCCACCTCCCTTGATGCTGATCAAGAGGAGAAGTTGTTGCAAGTGCTTAAAAAGCATAAGAAGACAGTTGTTGGACCTTAGCTGATATTCCTGGTATTAGCCCATCTATGTGTATGCATAGGATACTCTTGGAAGATGGAGCTAAACCAGTGAGACAACCACAAAGGAGACTCAATCCAGTCATCCTTGAGGTTGTGAAGAAAGAGGTCACAAAGCTTTTACAAGCT
>NW_017727752.1:445952-447924 GCF_001865875.1 Lupinus angustifolius | reverse complement strand
GATTATATATCCCATTTCTGATAGTCATTGGGTGAGCCTAGTTCAGGTGGTTCTAAAGAATACAGGAATTACAGTGGTGAGAAATGAGTTGATTCCTACAAGAGTGTAGAATAGTTGGAGAGTCTGCATTGATTATAGGAGGCTCAACCAAGCAACATGCTTGAGCGCTTAGCAGGTAAATCTCATTACTCTTTTCTTGATGGTTTTTCTGGGTACTTCCAGATCCATATTGCTCCTGAGGATAAGGAGAAGACCATATTCACCTGCCCCTTTGGCACTTTTGCCTATAAGAGGATGCCTTTTGGCCTACGCAACGCCCCTGGTACATTCCAGCGGTGTATGGTCAGCATTTTCAGTGACTTTTTAGAGAATAACATAGAGGTGTTTATGGATGATTTCACAGTTTATGGATCTTCATTTGATGCATGTTTGGATAGTCTGGATAGAGTTCTTCATAAATGCATTGACCTTGTTCTGAATTACAAAAAATGTCATTTCATGGTAGAGCAAGGCATAATTTTGCGGCATGTGATCTCAAATAGGGGAACTGGGATAGACCCTGCCAAGATAGATGTTATTTCACAATTGCCTTACCCTTCTTGCAAGCGAGAGGTTCGTTCTTTTCTTGGTCGTGCAGGTTTCTATAGCAGGTTCATTAAAGATTTTAGCAAAAAGGCTCTTCCACTATCCAACCTGTTTCAAAAGGAGGTGGTCTTTGATTTTGATGAGAGATGTCTGGAGACATTTGATTGCCTCAAGATAGCCTTGACCACCACTCCTATTATCTAGACACCTGATTGCACAGTCCCTTTTGAGCTGATGTGGGATGCTTCTAATTATACATTAGGGGTTGTCCTTGCTCAAAAAGTGGACAAACTGCCTAGGGTAATTTATTATGCTTCTAGAACCTTAGATGTTGCACAAGCAAATTACATCATAACTGAAAAAGAGCTTTTAGCTATTGTATTTTCTTGGTTCTAGAATTGTTGTTTTCACTTACCATGCAACTTTAAAGTTCCTATTGAAGAAAGCTGATTCCAAACCAAGGCTGATTATATGGATGCTCTTGCTCCAAGAGTTTGATTTGGAGATCCATGATAGGAGTGGAGCACAAAATTTGGTGGCTGACCATTTGACCAGGATTGAGGGAGTTGTTGATATGATGCCTATCAGAGATGATTTTCCTGATGAACAGCTTTTGAATATTTTTGTGTCTTTCCCCACCCTTTGGTTTGCTAACATTGTTAATTATTTGGTTGCATCTGTTTTTCCTCCACTTGAATCTAGAGCTCAAAATGATAAACTTAAGAGTAATGCTAAATGTTATGTTTGGGATGATCCCTATTTGTGGAGATTGTGTACTGACCAGGTTACTAGACAATGCATTCCAGATCATGAGATTGAGTCAGTCCTTCAGTTTTGTCATTCTTCTACAGTGGGTGGTCATCTTGGTACCCAAAAGATAGCGCGAAAGGGGCTTGACTCTGTATTTTATTGGCCCACCATCTTCAAAGATGCGTGGAATATTTGTAGCGCTTGTGAGCAGTGTCAGAGAGTAGATGGTACTCTTTCTTGGAGACAAGAGATGTCTCAACAACCTATGTTGTTTTGTGAGGTGTTTGATGTCTGGGGTATTGATTTCATGGGTATATTTTCTGTTTCTTTTGGCTTTTACTATATTATGCTTTATGTTGATTATATTTCTAAATGGATGGAAGCTAAGGCCACCGGGACTAATGATGCTCATGTTGTTATGGATTTTGTTAGGTCTCACATTTTTTGTAGGTTTGTCATACCCAGAGCCATTTTTAGTGACCAAGACACCAACTTTTGCAATAGATCTATGCAAGCTATGCTCAAGAAATATGGGGTTATTCATAGAGTTTCCACACCTTATCACCTCCAACGTAATGGGCAAGCTGAGATTTCAAACAGAGAGATAAAGAGGATTTTGGAGAAGATGGTGCAACTT
>NW_017727752.1:444570-445852 GCF_001865875.1 Lupinus angustifolius | reverse complement strand
ATTGATTGAACCCACTTTCCTCCCTCCATGAATCAGGGAATTTTCCTTTCTTTTCTCTACTTTTTATTGCAGTTTTCCAATTCCATTGATTGATATGTATGTGTGGATTTTCTAATTGTGCTACATTAGGACAATGTGTAATTTAAGTGTGTGGGAGACTATTGTAGGTTGTAGGTTTTGTTGATGCATGCTTTTCTTTGACTTTTAGGTTTTGCTTAGGTTTGGACATTTTTTCTCATACTTTCATTCACTTAAGTCTTGATATCTTGTGGTGTGAATCCATGCATTTCTGTATGTTAAGTTGCTTTTGAGAATTAAGAGGTTGAAACAATTGTGATAGACTTGTCCCTTGTGAGAATTTGAGCCTTAATTGTGGATGGATTGTTGTATGCCATCTAATATTCTTTCATGTGTGATTGCACTCTTGATTACTTGCACTCTAGAACTTGACTTGTTTCTTGTTGATACTTGATATTCACATGCACATATTGAAGTGATCTAGGCATTTCTTTTGAATAAGCCACTTAGCCATATAAACCTACCTTGAACGAATTTATCCTTTGATAGCCTCTTTGAGACTTTTTCCTCTTTCATTGTTATTTAGCTCATTACAAGCTTATAAGTGAAAAACCATGATTGTCCTAACCTTATGGAATTTTGGAGCTTTGGAATTGTTTTGGGAATAGGTATTAAGTAAGAAAGGGTGCATTGCTCTTCAAATCTTATAGATTATTGGTTATGTCTTATTGATGGTTAATACAATTGTGTACATAAGTGTTCAAAAAAATAATAAAGAAACGAAAATAAAAAATAAAAACAACAAAAAGAGAAACAAAAGTGAATAAAAGGTTGAGTAAGGCAAAAAAGATTGGAATTAGAGATTTTGTCTTATTTTTGGTTTAGTTTTGCTTACTTTTTACTTATTCCCCGTTGCTCCTCTATTCCATTTGGTTTTACCTACATATCTCATATTTATCCTACCTTGCCCTTGGTCCCATTACAACCTTGAAAAGTCCTTTTGATCTTTATGTGCATGTGCTTATGATGTTGATGTTAGAGGCTTGTCAAGCCTATGGTTGTGTTTGTTTTCATGAAGTGTTTTGAGTGTAAACACTTGAAACCTAAGACATATGATTGTATAAACTTTATAGAGCATATCTTGTGAGGTTCTATCATTGTTGTGACTCGCCTCTTGGTTTGTTTGGTTTCGTGGCATACTTGAATTCATTGGATGGTGTTCATAGATATCTTGATTTGATTATTTTACTCTTGTGTGTTTGAT
>NW_017727752.1:390298-444470 GCF_001865875.1 Lupinus angustifolius | reverse complement strand
ATTATGGAAGTGGATGATATGTGTTGAAGTGAAGATTGTATTTTTATTTTGGGAGTTTTTATTTGTAAATTCGGTTTTAGTTTTTGGCCCATTGTTTAGGGCCCATTTTCGGTTTTACTCTTTGTAAAAGAGGGAACCCGAATTCTACTCTCACTCTCTACATTCACTCATTTTCATAATTTCGTTTTCCCCTCTTTTTCTATACTAGGGTTTCACATCTTCTCCATTTTTGGTTTTTGTTCATTTTCGGTTTGTATCTTCCACCGAATGGAAGGCTAAACTTGTAGACTAAATTCCTTGGGTAATGTATCACAACTTTGGAGGTTTTGTTATTAATGCATTTTCGGTTTCTTTATTGTTGATTTCTTCTCTCTTAGAAACTGGTTTATGAGTTTATCTTTGCTTAGTTGATTTACTCTCTAGTGCAAGAATGCTTAGTTCGTGTGAATTTGTTAACTGTTTCATGCTTATGCTGATTTCACTCAGTTAGAGGCTTAGGTTTTGAAACTTTGAATTGATTATCGCTTAGTTAATTGGTTCTCAACAAATTCGGAAGTTAATGGTTGGAATCTGAAAATAATCAATTGANACTGAGGATTGAGTTGTGAACAAACGAACCAAAGGGGTTTAGTCGTTTTATTACATTGCTTAACTATTGTTTCTGAATTTGATTTATGTTCATACTATCCAACAACAAAAAAACCCTTGTGTGTGTGAGTATAAGGTGTTTGAAACTTTGCTTGAAAGATAATCCTTGGGAAACGACCTAGGAGTCACTTCCTAGTACTGTAGTTTTTAATTGTTATATTATTTGTATCGGGTACGGCATCGATCTAAGACATATAATTCTGCTATTGTTTGTGACTACTGCCACTTAGGAAAACATGTTAGGTTACCCTTTCCAAATAACATGAATAGAAGCCTTTACAATTTTGACTTAGTTCAGATGGATATATGGGGACCTTTATCCCATCATTTTATCCATAAACACAAGTATTTCCTAACTATCATACATGAGCACTCAAGGCATATACCTAGATTTTCCTAATGAGGACAAAAGGGGACACTAGAGCCTTAATTCATAATTTTATCAAAATGCCTCAAACACAATTTGATAAAACTATCAAATGCATAAGGTCAGGTAATAGAGTTGAGTTTAGTATGCCTAACCACTACAATGGGCTTGGGATTATACATCAGATCTCTTGTGTGGAAACTCCACAACAAAACTCTATTGTGGAAAGAAAATACAGACACTTGTTGAACACAACTAGGACCCTCCATTTTCAATCCAACTTACGAAAGGGTTTTTGTTCTTATGTTGTTCAACAAGCCACATTCCTTATAAATAGAATCCCAAGTCTATTCTAGAATACAAGACTCCTCATGAGCTTCTTTATAACAAACTACTCAACTTACTTGAAATCAAAGTTTTTGGTTGTCAATGTTGTGCCTCTACATTTTCCCATCAAAGGACCAAACTTGACTCAGGAGCTAGAAAGTGCATCTTCCTTGGACACAAAATTGACACAAAAGGATACGTCCTTTTTTTCTAAGAACTAGAGAAATTTTTATCAAGGCATGTTGTATTTGATGAGCACATGTTTCCATATGCCACCAATGAATCTAATCAACCTAGCACTCAACTTACCAACCTAGAGAACTTTTTCCTTGACTATTATATTCCTAAGAGAAACAATGCCAATTCTCTTGAGTGCACCACTATAGACCATAAAGAACATCAGGATACCTCTGTCATTCAAGAAACAGTCACTGAGTCCAACAATAGTCCAAATCAACCTCTCTGAAACCAAGATTTAAGAAAATCCAACAGAGTGAGGAAGCCACCTAGTACCTACAAGACTTCCACCGAAACCTAATCCATTGTCATAAGCAAAGAGAATTAGAAGGTGTTTATCATCCCTTATCTTTTGTCATATCCTATAATAAGTCTACTTTCGCTCACCTCAATCATGTCATTTCCATTACTTCCAATATTGAGCCCAAGACATATAAACAACCCATCACATCTAGCCATTGGATTAAGGCTATGCAGGATGAGCTCAATGCTCTTGAGTTGAATCACACATGGGATATAGTTGACCACCTCCAAATAAGAGACCTATTAGGTGTAAGTGGGTATATAAGATAAAGTTCAAATCAGATGGTTTCATAGAGAGATATAAAGCTAGACTAGTGGCCAAAGGGTATAACCAAACCGAACAAATTGATTTTTTCAAAACTTTTGCCCCTATTGTTAAACTAATAACAATAAGAACTCTACTTGCCATAGCTTCCTTCAAGGGTTGGATTATTCATCAATTGGATATCAATAATTCTTTCTTACATGGTGATCTAAAGGAACCTGTTTACATGCCTATACCACAAGGAGTCATATGCCACCAACCAAACAAGGTTTATAAACTCCAAAAATCCTTTTATGACCTAAAGCAAGCTGGAATACAGTGGTTCGCCAAGCTATCTGAATCCCTTTTAATCATAGGATACAATCAATCCCATCATGATCATTCATTGTTCACAAAAAACACAAGCTCTTATTTCACAACCATTCTAGTTTATGTAGATGATGTTATCTTGGTTGGAAATGACAAGACATAAATAGACAGTGCCAAAACCTACTTAGACAGAAGATTTATATTTAAGGATTTAGGTGTCTTAAAGTACTTCCTTGGGTTGAAAGTTGCTAGATCATCTGATGGGATATCTATTTGCCAAAGAAAATATGTCCTTGACATACTTTCTGATACAAGATTCCTGGCTTGTTGAACATGCCCCTACTCCTATTGTCAAAACCACTAAGCTTCATCAAGATGATGCACCATCTTATCCTTATCCCCCTTACTATAGGATACTAGTAGGAAGACTTGTTTACCACACTAACACTAGGCCATATATCCTTTATTGTACAACAATTAAGCCAATTTATGGCTAATCCTACTACCTGCCATTACAAGGCCTTAGGTAGAGTTCTAAGATACATCAAAGGCAACTCTGGACAAGGTGTCTTTTATCCTATTACCTCTTCTATTCAAATGAAAGCTTTTAGTGATTCTGATTGGACAACATGCATTGATTCTAGAAAATCTATCAGTGGTTATTGCATGTATTTGGGAAATTCCTTGATTTCGTGGAAATCAAAGAAGTAGATTACAGTTGCTAGGTCATCCTCAGAAGCAGAATATCGTGCCTTAGCTTCAACATCTTGTGAGATTTGGTGGCTTACCTATCTTCTCCAAAACTTCAGAGTACCTTTCATCCAACCTATTTTGCTCTATTGTGACAACAATTCAGCAAGATACATAATTGCTAACTCAGTTTTCCATGAACGGACAAAACATATAGATATTGATTGTCATGTGATTATTGAGAGAATTCAATCAAAGCTACTCCACCTACTGCATATATCAACAACAAAGCAACTTGTAGACATCCTTACTAAGGCACTTGATCCATCTCATTTCTCATATTTGCTTTCCAAGCTTGGAGTAATCAATATATACTCTTCAATTTGTGGGGGTATTGAACATACGCACCATGTTTACTAAGCCAAGGCCAAACACCATGACCAAGGAAGATGGACCAAGGCCAGGTATCGTGATCGAGGCCGATACACCAAGCCCAAGCATTGTGGCCGAGGGAGACAGACCAAGACCAAGACTCCTGACCGAGGAGCTAAGCCAGAATGACCGAGACAAGATGGTCCATGACCGAGACAAGCTGGTCGAGGAGCTGAGCCGGAATGACCGAGAGAAGATAACTCGTGACTGAGACAGTTGGATTCCTGATTGTAGTGTCTTGACCGAGGTGCATGAAATGATCGAGGATTCTCGGCGCACTTGGTGCACATATGCCTGACAGTGGCCATGGGCCATGACCGTGTCCCATGGCGCACCAAGGCCCAGCCTGGGTGCACTAAGGACCGGGATGAGCGCACCAAAGCCTAGTGAAGGCGGACAATTTTTCCTTGTTCTCCTATTAGCTTTCCTTTTGTATTTTTGGTCTAGAACTTTCTTTGTATTATTGTTTAGAGTAGTTAGTTAAGTTAGTTAAAATGGTTGTTATCCTTTTTGGGTTCTAGATATTTTCCTTGACTTGCTTAAGAATCAAGTTATCTTGTATAGATATCCTTAAAGGAGTTCCATATTCAATAAGAATTCAAGAGGTAATTTTTTCATTTTGTTATAATGATTTTATTATTATTTTATGTTTTATTTATTCATCCCTATGGTTAATTTATTTGTCTTTACTTTGTTTTTTTGTTCTTTACGTTTGTAGGAACTATTAACTCGGTGTTACTTTGTTAATTGTCTTTACTTTGTTGTTTCATATTATGCTTCAAAATTACTGTTCAACGGTTGACGAAAAAACATCTCGTTGCATTTCTAGTAAGTTTAGCCTTAAGAGTGAATCTACAAATTGAGTTTCAAGTTAAAAAACATGAAATGGTTTCTATAAGTGTCAAGTGCATGAAGCCTCATGTAAAGGCTCTTTATGGAGGGATCTTAAAGTGAGGCCTTCTGAAGAATCTATAATCGATTTGGAAAGCTGACTTTCTAAATTGGGTATTAAGGATTCTATTTAAATAAAAAAAATTCATATAGATATGCACATGATGCGGAAAGTCTATGCTTTCAACATTGTTTAGAACGATATTAGGGACACACCTAACTTTGAAAGCCCCCTTTACCCAATCTGAAAATGCATTTTTTTACAAGTATATATATATTTTATGATTATTTTCGGTATTATCATTATTATTCACTCAAAATTGCATAAATAACTAATAAAAAGTAAGTAATTAAAACCATTAACAAATTTTGGCCAAGTAGTGTAACACATTATTTTACGTTTAAATCACAATATAATATTTATTCAATTATTATATCTTCGTAGTCTAAGTTTTATTTCTTCTTTCATTTATTCATAAACATGCTTATATCTTACAAATTGATAATTTCTAATTAAAATTTGCATCATATATTTAATACAATTATATCAGCTATTTTTTTGGGTTACAAAACAAGTGATCTAATTATTGACAACATATGAGACTTCTGAAATTGATAACGAATATGAGCTCAATGAGTGAATACACAAACGGTTAGTTATAGGGAATAATGGGACCCTATAAGTTAACGCATAAGGATTTAATTGAGAAAGGTCATCATACTAAAACTCTCTCATAAAGATAGATCAAATGAGTATATCAGAGAACATGAATTCAAGTACATTACACCATTGTTTTATATTATTGTGTACAAATTATAAGATACAAGATCATTAGATTGGTATTTCCCTGATTATAAGGAATTTCCAACATTATATACTAATTTAATGACATATTGAAGATACTTAAAAATAGCGATTGGCCTTCAACTTTTATACAAAGCTTGAATTCACATTGTACACTCGCTTAAAGAATTTTTTTAGGGATACCCGGAAAAGTAAATATTAAAACACTCTGCTATGATGCAAGTTTGTAACTTTTTAAATAGCTTTTAAAATTGAGTTCGTAGCTTTTAGAAAAACAAGTTTATAGTATTTGAAAGTTACTATAAGTAGTTTTCCAAAAAAAACCACAAGAGTTTTTATTAATTTATTAATGGATTTTACTATTTTAAAATTTGCTAAATTATATAATTAGATGCTACTTTTGCTGAATACATGCTAATTTTCTTAAGGTCAAAGCATTTCATTGCATAGATATATTTGCTTTAATTATTCATTAAGTTGATTAGAGAAATAAGGAAAAGAGCAACAAAAAAAGTTTAAGGGGATGAGAGAAATAGGAAGCAAAAGAAAAAAAGTTGAGTCTTATAACAATTCATACTAAAGTTATTTCATTGGTTGAACTATTGCTTAGTCTCGTTATCTTATTAACCCATAGAAACAACAAAAAATATTTCTTTTTTCCCTTTATTATCTTCTTCTTTCTCTCAAGCTAACATAATTATAAAGCTATAGCTAGATACAGAAACAAAGATAAATTTCAGTATCTTTGTGTAAAAAAGGCATGAATCTTTTGTAGTTGCAATCTAGAATTCCAAAAAAGAAAATAAGCAACCTAGAAGTCAAAGCTACAAAGGGTACGGGTAGGACTTTGGCTTTGTTGCTTATTATCTTTTGTGTATTCTAATTGCAATTACAAAAGATTCTACTCCAATTGATTCATGTTTTTTAACATAAAAAGTACTTTATAAGTTTATATTTATGTTTGCTTGAGATAAAGAAGATATTAATGAAAAAAAGTGAAAAATAATTTTTTTCTCTCTACGTTAATAAGATAAAGAGACCATGCAATAATTTATACACAATTTTCATATAAAAACTGTAAGAATAATAAATATGAGTCTTACAATCAATCATAGATAGTTATGATTAAATATTAGTTATTGGTCACATGATAGTTATGTATATGCATTTTTTAATTTTGACAATTTAAATAAGATATAATAGTCTATATCAATTGTTTTTATTTCTCACAATAATGCATTGTTCTCACGTGAATAATTCTTTATATATATATATATGAGAGATCCGTTTACATTCAATTTAAGTTACATTCAACTTATCATTTATTTCATTTATTCATCTGATCCATTATATTTAAGAAAATGAATAACTGAGATTGAGTATAAGTATAGACGAATCTCTCTCTTATTTATATATATATATATATATATATATATATATATATATTTTGGATATACATTACATAATTTCTAGTGATTTAATGGGAAATTGAATAAATTAGTGAATATTTTTTCATAATCCATTTATATATATATTCAATATGTGTGAATGAGTTGTTGATAAAGGTGGCTGATTTGGGGTACAATCAGAACAAGTCATTTGTTAGGGTTCTATTATATGATACATAATAGGCAACGTCAAACCAATATATTTTCATGAATATTTTGAAAACTGTGTATTTAGTTTAACAAATTAGACTTTAAGTGATCTAAAAAGTATATTCAATTTAATATATTGGTCCATTTAATTATATTATATATTAATAATTATATTTTTATTTTTAATAGACAGGGATTATTAAAGATATATCAAATTTAAATACAAAAATATAAAAAAAATGTAAGTTAATTGTTATTGTTAGATAGATATATTTAAAAGCAAGTCTATTAGTCTATTTATAGGAAAGTTTGTGGGCCTATTTAAAGTAAGCTTATATGGTTTGGCCGTACTATATATTATAAAGGTTGAATCTATTTAAGGCAAAATTTAGTAAGAAAGTGTTTCCACTCCTACAATATTTTAATGTGTTGAGACATGAGGCTAGCACGGTGTTTGACTATTTTTCAACTGTTTTAAATTACAATTATGGTAATGGTTATATTGTGTTTATCAAAATTGTATAACATTTTGAAAAAATATATCCAATATGGTAGTAATTGCGAACGTGATATCATTATGGATATTTTCAAAATTATAATATTATAGCTACAATTACATAGTGACATTTAAGTCATTAATTTCTTATGTAAAATATATCTCTGTTCTTGAGGGGGAGATTTGTGTGTGGTTGTCTTATCAAGGTTGGCACTTTCATGCATGGGGGCAAGAATTTTTTGAAAATAAATGTTTCACTCTTAGGAATGTGTTAATTGACTCTTTTACAATATTGCGTTTGATATTTTATTGTGTGAGGATTTTGATTTGGACGCCATCTTCGAGTTTTATTTACACTAATGTTGCAGTTAAAGTGAATGATATTCTTTTCCAGTTAATCGCATGGAAGAACCTTTATCCGATGTGTTCGATACTCATGTAGTAGGCCATGATGATAATTTAAGTGTTGAGAAGCAAAAATTGTGGAAAAGATGGTTGAATGGAGGAGGTGATAGGGTTAATCGCAAATGTACAATTTCGTTGTCAAGTGATAACAATATCAATCCTACGACTTGAGAATTCCTTTATTCTATCAATTAATCATATCTGACTCTGAAAGAGATTAAAACAGAATTGACAATAATGGAATGTTTGATAAAATTAATTATGAGAATAGTAAAAAAAATTGAGATTTAGATTAGGAAGAGTTCTTAGGATAAGGTTACCGTCTTTACACTCACAAATCCATATTTTCGCTTCTTTTCATGAACATCAAGTCGTGAGAGTGAAATGCTCTTTGATATGTGTCTTCCTTTCTCTCGAGCTCTGACATGTGTACTCAATTGAAGTCGTGTCTGCTCTCGTGGTACGGTTATCAATCGAATCCTTTACTTGAATCTTACAATGCAATTGCTTCGTAGCAACCCAAGAGAATTTCCAGAAAACCCCAAGAATCCTAAGACTACTCTCGTGACTTAGGATTCTAGTTTCAATAACTTAATGATCGGATAGTTGAGTTCATCTCGCAGTCCTTCCTCAATATATCTAAGAGGTGCAACTTGTTGGTGAGACAATTCATACGAATAAAACCTCAAATTAATGATTTAAATCACAACACTTGATGAAATAGAAGAAAAACAAGTATTTATTAAATGTAAAAGGGTATGGCCCCTATCCTAGAAACGGAGAGAATTACATACTCATAATGCAGATGAGATTACAAAATTCTAATGAGAACATAAAGAAAATAGCATTGTCAAACCTAAGTAGAGTAAAATGTGTCTCAATCTCTAAGGGAGAACCATCATTTATCATAGTTACAAGGGATCAAGCTAAGCTCAAAAAAATCAATCTCAAAATCTGAAATTAGGAATAGATTTGGTCAATCCACGACGATGGGCCAACACACGGCCTGGTCGTGGATCGTGGCCTCCATTGGATGTCTTTTAGCAATCGTCCAGTACACATCCATGGGTCAGGGTACACGCCCATGGGTCTAGGATACACGAACATGGGTCCAGGGCATGACCTGGCTGTGTAACTCTCCGAGTCGATGATCAAATTCGTCAATTATCACACGGCCGTGGGCCCATGCATGACCTGGTTGTGTCATGTACCTTTAGTTTTCGTTGCTTTTCTTCATTCTAGGCTCAATGGCATCCTTCAATATGCCTGATTTCAAGCTTTGAACTTCCTTTGGTCCTTCAATTGGCCTTCTCATGGTATCAACGTCTATTTTCTTTCTTCTTTCATCTAGTCTTTACTCTTTTTAGCCTGAATCTATTTGTCTTGCACAACACAACAAAAAACATGCGCTTAACCCGAACAAACAGGAATAAATACTAGAAACTATCCTAAAGTTTTAATTATGTTATAGAATGTGAGTTAAATGCAATACAAATGTAGCATAATTTCACACTCATCAAATCTCCTCAGGCTTATATCTTGCTTATTCTCAAGCAAGTAGTATGGCTAACTCTCATAATCATGTATAAATGACAATATAGAAATCATGATTCAAACTAATAAACATTATCATGATAGTTTTAAAACAGTCCAAGCATCAAGACAAAGCAATCATAAATAAATTCAGTTTGTAGCTAAGTCTTTGAGTCTTAACAAATGCCTGAAATATGGTCAATATCCTCTCATTACTCTTGTGTGTTTAGATGATATCGTGTTTCGCTCAGAAATTTTCAAGAAAGTACATTACCATAGGCATGATTATAGATCAAATCGTCATTGACTATACTTGAATGCATGTAATGATCAAGAGGTCTTTATCTGGTTGTGATGGGGCCAAGGTGAATAAATCAAGGTGGGATAAAGAAAGTGCGAATGCAAGCATGCAAGATCATGATTTTGATGAAAATAAAAGACTAAAGCTTGAAAACAGTGAACACATTAACAATAACATTATAAGACTCATATTCAAGCATAGATCATGAACCTTAAGAGTAATTATTTTCTTTTTAGGTCCTATAAGATACTTTGAATGGGTAGAGTCTAGGTTGAGTGAACCCTTGATAAATCTTACATATCATGAGTATATGGCATAAAAAATATTTTTCATACATAATATGATCAAAACTTATTTTACCATGCATACATGATTTTGGGCACTTATAATCATATCATTTTCAAAGTCATGCATCATGCATCATGCATATATCATTCATCTTAGAGTGATTTATACTCATCCTCGTCCTCATCCTCATCTTCATATCCATCCTAATCCTAATTCTAATTCTAATCCTAATTTTAATCCTAATCCTAATCCTAATATTATTCATAATCCTAATCATAATCTTAATCCTAATCCAAATCCTCATCCAAATCCTACTCCTACTCCTACTCCTGCTCCTACTCCTGCTCCTACTCCTACTCATCTCCTGCTCCTACTCATCTCTTACTCCTACTCCTACTCATGCTCCTGCTCCTGCTCCTGCACCTACTCCTGCTCCTACTCCTGCTCCTAATCCTAATCCTTCTCCTACTCCTAATCCTACTCCTAATCTTAATCCTAATGATAATCCTAATCCTAATCCTAATCATAATCCTAATCCTAATCTTAATCCTAATCCTTATCATAATCTTAATCCTAATCATTATCCTCGTCATCCTCATCATAATTTTAATTCTAATCCTAATCTAAATCCTAGTCCTCATCCTCATTCTACTCCTAATCATACTCCTAGTCCTCATTCTACTCCTCATCCTCGTCATCATCATCATCCTCATCCTCATCCTAATCCTAATCTTCATCCTTATCCTTATCCTAATCATAATCCTAATATTAATCTTAATCCAAATCCTAATCCTCATCTTCATCTTCATCCTCATCCCCATGCATACATCATTCATTTTAGAGTGATTTATACATCTTTCATGTTAGAGTGATTTATACTCATTTATGTTTAAGCTGGTTTTCAATTGGTTGTTTTGGTTGAAAAGTTTCGAATAATAAAAGTGTTGGAATTCAGATGTAGGATTGACTCATTATTCATCTCAATAAATTGATAAACAATCAGCAATTAAACTTGTACAATTTCACACAACATTTGACGTCAAATACACTAAGGACTATTACTTTAGTCTACTTAGCAAATCACGAAATAAAGCCTAAACTTGAAACACAAGATTAATGATTATGACACACATGCATACCTCTATGTCTAGTAACTAAACAAATGAGTTGAGATTAATGCACACCCTCAATTATGTTAGCCTCCAATATCTTGGTCTATACTAACACTCTACCATAATTATATTTATGTCTAGTAACTAACTTGATAAAATTACAGTTTATGAATCATCAATGTGCCTCTATGTCTAGTAACAAACACCATCAAGTTTGATAGTTTTTAATGCAAATATGAATTTATGTCTAGCAAACATATGAGCAAAGGCATTTGTTGTGAGAATTAAATATGCAACTATGTGTAGTTTTATGCATAAAGGATGAATTATTTACTTTAGAAAATCGAACCGGGATTTTGCCACAAGGTTCTTTTCACAAAATCAGACTATGCTTTTCGTCAAACACGTAGTAGGCATTACAAGTGCAACAAGAATAATTCATAAAAACCATTATTTCATTCGTAAATCGAATTGCAAAATATATCAATGAATAATTCAACCAATCCTAGCTAAGAAGAAATCTCATTCATATTTTCATACATAACTTGACAAAAATGGAATTCAGAAATTGAGTTCATGGAGATGTGTCAATCCCTCCATGATCATCAAATTTCTTCATTATTCCTACTTCCTAACCATACGAAAGTGATATAAAATCGGTTCCTAACTCCCTAGATGAGAAAAAAATTACAAAGTATATAACTAACTCCATTTTAAGTCTGCAATTGCTTTTTTTATGTTTCTGGATCTGGGTTTCTATGCTCAACGCAACAACGTTGTATTGAGCGCACTTTCACTCAATTCAGACCATTCACATTGGTTCTTCCATGCTCAACATGGCTTCCCACGCTCAGTGCCACTATTCTGAGCTCAGACCCTACGCTGAGCGCATTTGAGCTGATTTGAGTATTTTTGCATGCTTTGCCTAACTCGGCCCATTCTCAACCCAATTCATCCTTTTTCGACCTGAAACACATAGAGGGACTTGGAAAATAGGATTAGAACAAATTATCATCAAAATCTCAACTATGATTACATAAAGTAATTATTTGGATTAGAAAGTGCTAAAACGTTATGGATTAAGGTAATTTTGGCCCTTAACACTCAACTAAAATCTTAAGACAAAGGTTGATTGTCTTTCAAGAATACAACATTGCAAGACTAGTTTGTCATCATCAAAAAGGGGGAGATTGTGAAGTAAGCATAGAAGATCTTGATTTTGATGAAGACTAAAACTTGTAGGCAATGGACACATCAACAACAACATTATAAGACTCATATTCAAGCATGGTTCATGAACCTTAAGAGTAATTATTTTCTTTTTAGGTTCTATAAGATGCTTTGAATAGATAGAGTCTAGGTTGAGTGAACCCTTGATAAATGTAACATATCATGAGCATATTACATAAAAGAGATTCATGCATAACATGATTAAAACTTATTTTAGCATGCATACATGATTTTGGGTACTTATAATCATATCCTTTTCAAAGTCATACATCAAGTATACATCATTCTAGCAACATAGAAAAATATTTGTCACTCCATCCATGAAGACACTTTAAATAATACAAATGTATCACAAAAGATAGCTTGTTATACTTCTTACAATGTGGGTACAACATTTGGTCATTCTCTTTCACAAATTCATGAAATTGGTCATTGTTTTCTCCTGCTTGTGGATTACTTTCTTCGTCACCACAAATTGGCTCTTCGATTTGATGCATTACAAAAATATCATCAATTAAGCCTTACATATCATGTTCCATTTCCATATGTTGATCAACTATGCTAATGGGAGCTAAAGGCTTTTCACCATGAAATACTCACTGCCTATAACTTCTAAGAAATCCACGACGTGGATCAGTTAAGTGTTCATAAATACTTGTACAAGGACACAATTTTTTCATTAACTTGTGAATTTTGGAAATCAAAATCAAGAATTTTGTTAACCTCTTGAATATATTCTGCACTTTTTTTTATGGATTACACATTCATTCTCTACACTCCATCTCACAAATGGAACAAACCTAATTCAAGCATGCCAAGTAATTCCACATATCCACAGGTACATAATTTATCAACATCAAAAATTGAAGTTTTAGTAATAGCATTGAATATAATTAACATAAAATTTTGTCTTTAGAATCTTAGCTAAGTAGTATGCTTAATTAAATTTGAACATAAAGTGATCTATATTAAGCATCTCAGATGACGCTCAAGATGTGTTTTTTATTTTTATTTTTGAAATTCTATGATAGAACAAAATATTTAACTAGCTTAACATGTGTTTTTTATTTTTACTTTTGAAATTCCATGATAAAACAAAATATTTAACTACACAAAGTGCTTTGATAAAGTTCTATTTATCATTCATGAACCAAAGGAACTTCTTTTACACTTTGTTTGGTTCAGAGAGGAAAATGTATGGAAAGAAAAAGGAATGAATGAAAATAAGTAGAAAGTGGGGCAAAAAGTAAATAGAAAGAAAAAATGTGTGAAAAATTACGTAAACACCCCAAATAAGAAAATCAAATTTACATCATTGTTGTTTTTACTACTTTATTTTTAGCATGTACTATCACTATTATTCAATTTTTTGTACACTTTCAATTATATTAACTTTAGATAAATTTATTATATCATGTATTTCACCCAAGGAAGGCACAATTGATCTATTAGAAACATTTATGATGAACTTTGTGTATTTATTTTTAAAATCATGCAATAAATAAGAAATATTAAATATACTTCACATAGTATCAATGAACATAAATTCTCATTTCAATTGTTATACATAAAATATATGACATTCATAACAAAAAATAATTGATCATGTTTATGAGAAAAAAATGAGAAAATGAATGGGGAGAAGAGAGAAAAGTTTGAGGACAAAAATGAAGGGTATTATAGTCATTTGAATCAAAATTCCTCTTTTTCACTCACATTTGGGGTGAAATTTTTTTAGAATGGGGCTCACTTCGTTTTTCCTTCCTCCTCTTTTCCCTTGTCAACCAAACAAGAAAAAAATAATTTTTCCTTCTTTTTTTCTTTCCTCCCATTTGAACAAAACCAAACATAATCTTGAAAAATAATAATAATAGCAGTGGAGTAGAACCTTCATCGATTCATCTTCCATTACTTCTAAGACAAAGTGCTTTAATAAAACTTCACCCCTTTTAAAGTTAGGGTGAATCCTTTTTTTTTTATGGATCCCGTGCAAAATAAAAAATGAGGTCCTTAATTTATGAAAACATTTAATTATGTCAAATACTAAAATTAAACAAAAATATTTTCTCAACGTTCAATAACACTCACTTAATGAGCATTTTGTTAAATATTTACTTTGTACTTTTAACAACTCACATTTAATAAGTATGAATAAAATCTTCTTTTGGACCCTTGAATTAGTGGACCCTATGTTGGGCACCTCCTACACTCCCCTACGGCCAACCCTGATTAATGTTCATTCTTATTAAAACCTTCGTCGCTTCATCTTCCATTACTATGATAGATTAAGGTAATATTACTACGTTCACTAGTAGGTCAAGAAAAGGTAGTGTTACCCATAATATATACTAATGAACCAGAGAGAAACATACCGTCATTCACAAACTTATAAATTTTAGAAGAGCATGTTTCAGAGAACTAAGTAGTAAGTAAATCAAATCAATGTGTCGTAAATGCATATACTTGTTCGTAGATACATAGATAAAGAATAATCTTATTTTCAAGCTTTTATCCATATATTTTAAGAGTTTAATATTGATGCACTAACAGTGTAAAGAATTATACACAATCAGTACATTTACCCTTTGTTTGGATTACTTTTTGTGAAAAGTCAAACATAATTGAAAATGAATTGCAAATAATGAAGTGACAATGTGTAAAACTCTTACACTGTCAGTATATACATTTTTTTCTCATATTTAAAAATGATTTTATAATACATTCATCTATATTTAAATTGATGATTAAATCTATGCACTGAGAGTGTAAAGATGTATACACAGTTAGTGCATTATCTACTGTTCATTTAGATTACTTTTTCTGAAAAATCAATGATAATTAAAAATAAGCATGGGATGATGCAATGACAGTGTAAAGAATTCTTACACTGTCAGTGTATACATTTTTTCTCATTTAAAATTACTTATACCCACACTTCCAATGTCTACTACCTTTATCAATATTTAAAAGACATACATACGTCACATTTGGTTGACAAATCAACAGAATGTCACATTTCTAGAGGCATATTAAAACTTAGATAGAATAAATAAAATTTTAATCTTCTGCCCATACTTCTAGTGCGTGATTCACAAAGGTTGATTATTTTCCAAAAAAAAAAATATTTACTTTATTTTAAGAGTAAGAAGATAAGAATAGTAAAGAAGGAAGATAATGAAAAGAAGTATTGAAGAAAATACGAAGAATGGAATGAAGCAATAAACGTACTAACCAAATCCTACAATGGCCTATGATTAACAATGGAGAGGAGTGCAGAAGTTATAAACTCAAAAGAAGAAATTGAGTGTGTAGGAACTGAAGAGACAGACCATCTTCTTTAGAAGAGAATAAAATAATAAAAAATGAAATGAAAGAAAAAAATGGTGATCAACCTTTTATTTTTAATAATAAAAGTAATTATTATATAGGGATGGAAGTAGATATATGTAAGTATATACAATAAATAGCTACAATTTTGAAGCTATTGTTAAAGTATGTAGCGACACAAAATACTTTCTAGAGGTACATAGGCATCTATACCTACACAAATGTATTATATCACTAATACTTATTGTTACAAATCTAGACATATGGAGTTATATTACATTTATATCTACGTTTTATTATATGTCCATAGCTATATTATATCTATACCAATGATTTTATTCTCTATCACTATAAGTGTTCATATATCAAATTTCTTGTAGTGTTGGTTCCTGCGTTAAGCCTGGTTGGACTTTCTCCATAAACTTAGCTTTTTTCCGCCATTCATCCAGTTTAAGCGTACACAAATACTTCAAAGATGATATTTAGTCATTTAACAAGTTTTTATAATTTAAGAACATAAAACCAACAATTTTTTTAAGTGATAAGTTAAATTGTTGAAGTGCCACAAAAGTGAGAGAGAATTAATGATTATTTTGACTCTTAGTAATGAAGAGAAGTCAAAATCTACTCTATTATAAAAGCCAACATGGATATCACTACTTCCACAAAAAAATCTCCTCAGCCATTAGAAACATTTGAGAAGAAGAAGAATAAGAAAATAATGAGAAAGAAAATGTACGAGAAATATGTATTTTACTCTAATAACATATTATAAATCAAAGAGCAATCAAATAATTATGCATTTCATTGATTGAATAGAATAAATGATATTGAGTGAATTGGATTACAAGAAAATTAAGCAATCTATTATATACAAAATATAAAATACTTAACTCTACCTAACTCTTAACTAACTCACTAATATATTCTACACATGTTTTAACATTGAAAATTAATTTTACAATGATTTTTGGTATGCAAAAGTTGAGTAGATTTAAATTAATCATTAACCCAATATAATACTTAAAATAGTAAAGTATATTTCAACAGAAACAAGAGGTGGTTTAGAGGGAAAAATAAAAGGTTCCAAAATCAAAATACACTTGTGAGTAAACTTTTAAGTGTTTCTCTTCCTACATTCTGTGCCAAAGCCAACTCAAAATGGGCCATAGATAATCTGCCACTCGTCATGCATGTTTACTATGAGGAGACTATGGTGCATGTCAGCAGAAGTTTTTGACTATCAAGAAATGTTACCGATTTTAAATTTTGTTTGTTAGTCAAGGTTGAAAGTTGATTTTAGCTCATATTAAAAATCTTTTCCATGATACTATTAAAAAAATTGACACTCGTTGAAAATTTGAATTATTTAAAAAAGAAAGGAATTTTTAATGTGTTTCTTAGGAAACATGTTAAGGATACTTAAGAAAATAAATTTTGATTATAAAATAAAAATATCACAGTACCAAATAAACAATTTTCCCATGAAAATTAATGTTTTTAAGTATCCTTATGATTATGGAAACCTTATTTTTTAATGCACAGGAAATTTCTGGTAGACCTGGACATGTTCCATGGCGCGAAGTCTCTTCTCATTTAATAGCTCTAATTGTGGGAATATCTAAAAAAGACGCTCTCCCTCTCATCCACATCAAAATCTTTGTCAAGCTGGGCCCTGATGAGGGATGGGAATGGCTGAATACGTCTGCCCTTTTCTTCTCGTACGCAAGTAAGCAACTGTCCTTAAATTGTATCGAGCTATAGGCCCTTCTCATAAGATGTTGTAAGCTACGGGCCATAAAATGTCCGACGAAGCTTAAAGCAGGCATCAAGAGCTAACTAAAACTAAGAAGGGGCCAACAAGCCCCTTTAAAAAATCTCAAACCTCTATTATAATTATGATGATGATTTTATTTATATGATAAATTATTATTAAATAACTTAAGTTAAAATAATGGATGATACGCTATACATAAAAATAATTTATTTTAATTAAAAAATAATAACCAAAAACTAGTTAATAAATCATTGAACAAATATTATTCAATCTTATTTTCATTCAATAAATTATTCCAAAAAATTAATTTCACGACTCATTAGACAGTCCAATTAATTATTCACATAGATATTAACATTATTACTTATTAGTAATAATATTGACAGTAATGGTACCATTTATAATAATATTATTGCTTTATAATAATCAAATTAACTGCGGGAGCTAGGAAAATTTAATATCACATGAAAAAAAACATCTTAATGTAAAAATTTATGTAAGGTCAATACCTCATTCACTATTTATTTACATTTTTTTTTAACAAGTCAATAATATATAATTATATCTTCTTTTTAACCTATTAAATATGTTGCGATTAGGACCAAAATTAATCCTTGATGTTAACGTATCTAATACTTGATTAAGATTTTGCACTTAAAATTCCAACATTATAGACACTTCTCACTTAAAATTATATTTTATTGAAAAGTTGATAACAATAAATGCTGATATCTTAGTTACACAATGCAGGTAAATTTTTTAATATTTTAATAATTTTGTTATAGTTTAGGTTACTAAATATAAGTAATTATAGGTTACAAGACAAAAAATATGACAATGTTAAGTGACAAGTGTTGTATATTATGTGTAAATATGGATAAAATATTAAATAAGTTGGTAGTTTATTTAAAATTTATATTTATATTATTGTATTAATAATGTATAAAGTTTTACAATATTATTCATAATTCATATGTTAAATGATTGACTCTCAAATGAAGACAATAAATATTAAAAGTAGATGATATATTAAATTTGTAAAAAAAATTACGCTCATAGAACAAAAAACTTTTATCCCCTCTAATATGTACCACACTCTATTTATTCCACTTAGTTGCCACCAATTAGCTAAAATTTTGAAATTAGCTTCTATTAGAAAACAAAATGATCATAAATTATAATGAATTGATTGTTTCTTTGTGACAAAATATAATAACACAAATAAATAAAGATACTTTAAATGTGAGTTAATATTGATAATTACATTCTAATAACTAATACAATTCACTAACAATCTCATGCATGAAAGAAATTGATGTAAACCCTACTAGGGCAGTCTTTGATCCCAAGGGCAAAGGAAGTCATGATGGTCCTACAACTAGGGTCAAGGTCAAGGCAGGGATTCTTAAGGTCTCAAAGGACACAATTGACCCAGGAGAGGGTATGTGAGAAGGACATTTATGTCCTTAGGTTATGTTCTAACTTAGGTTTATTCTATTTGCATTGACATGAGATTGCATTCTCATGTAGTCTTAGGTTTAATTTCCTTCAAGTATTTTTAGTATTTAATTCATGTAATATGGGTTGGGATTTATTTGTAACATGGTCCATATTTCGTGACCAGTTCACTTAGGTTCAAGGGTAAGCTTGTCACGTGGCTAGAGTAATGAAATTAAAGCATGGTCATTTTCTTACATGGAAGAGGATGTGAGGAACTCTATCTCTAAGGAAACAAGGAGATAAGGCATGGAGAAAAAAAATTATTTGAAGATAATTATAAAGATTATATCTTTCAAATCTACTCCAATTTAATGCTGCAAACAAGGGATCAAGTGAAGATAGAATTGTGTTGTGGAAGGCTACAATCAAGGAAGTGAAGATAAGATTTGTTTATACCAACAACATATCTTATAAACAAATCAGCCCCAACAAAGATAGATTTGAGAATTCAAATTTGACAAGCAACTTAGTCAAATCCTATCATACAAAATTCGACCAAGCAAGGAAGAGATCAACCCTTGATCAATCAAGGATCACACGGCTATAATCAAGGAAATTTGATCGTAAAGTTGTTATCCTACTTGCTTGAAGATAAATCCAGTTGCTTAAAGAGAGATATGATTTGGCAAAGGGCTTAGCTCACCATCTTATCTTCTCCAAAACCGTGGCTACTCAACAAACTCAAGCCAAGGACTCACTTATAACTCAGCCACACTCGACCGAGGCCAAACTCATTCAAAGGCCAAGTTACTCATTCTAGTTGCAACCATTATTTACATGATTTAAATTAGGAGCTACATTATTATTTCATATTTATTTTAGCCTAAGTTTTAATTAGGATTTTTATTATTCAAGTTAATTAGGACTTAGTCTTTTATTTCAGCCGAAGACATTCAGATTGCCTATTTATGTAATTGAATTGTCATTAATAAAGTTAAGTTGAATTTTGAGTAAATTTGAATTGTTTTAGTTGAGAGCACTTCTCCTAAACCTAGGTTGGCCGTGACCACCATACTTGTTCTTATCAAGCATCCTTGCTTGTGGCGGACTTCCATAGCTTATCAAGCCCTTGTGGCGGACTTCCATAGCTTACCAAGCAGCCTTGCTTGTGGCGCTTCTCACCTTCCATTCTTTTCCATCTTCTTCAACAATACTTAACCAATCTGCCCAAAATACTTCCCAACACTTAAAAACTGAGAACACCATCATTGAACTCATACCCAACCGAAATGATCAACCCCATACACATACCTAAGCCAAACAGTCACAAACTCTACAACAAACCAACCCTAAACACCTTCCCTAAACCGAAACCATAAATCCCTTAATCCATACACAAACCCTAACCTACTTAAACCTCTAACCTAACCTAAGACCTACCCAAAATCCCAAATTTAATACCAAACCGAATTCACACATTCACAAAGCCTAAAATCAAACTAAAACGACCCATAATTCAAAGGCAGTCCCAAGAGGTTGTCATCAGAAATGTTATAAAATAAGAGTTAAACATCAAATTAGATGACGATATATATTATATTTTTTGATAAATTAACTTTCAATCGAATTAGATGATACTAAATGCAAAATTATATATATTTAGTAATAATGATAATAATATATAATTGTATTAGTGTAATATTTTTTTATTTTTTTTAAGAGATGAATAAAGCATGATAACAAATAAGTTTTTTCCATTTTTTAAAATTTTAAGCAATTCTTGAGTTATTATTTGAGTGGAATATGGTAAAAAAAAGTCCAACCCCTCCTTAGGTGGCAAATCTGATCAGGGACAAGTGCAATCGTTTTTACGGTCGGTTGGGTGGTCCTCCCATCATTGCATTAGAGTACTTACTTAACTTAAAGTAGTTATCTAATTGAACTAATTCATCATCCATTCCATTCCGTTTATTGCACCACGATGCAAGTTCACCTGCTTGTGGGACCCATTTCCGTTTCTCCGCCCTCCGCCGCCGTTTTACTCTCTCTCCACGATTCTAAATTTTTCCTCTCCAACGCTCCTCCGTTCTCGGCCCACCGTCGTCGCCGCTTTTCCCGCTGGTCCCCACTCGTAGTCGCATCCGCCGCGGCGATAAACGGCGGACAGAATCACTACGCTGTCCTCGGCATCGCTCAGACCGCCACCTCCGCCGAGATCAAAAAGGCTTATCGCCTTCTCGCACGAAAGGTATTCGTTTTACTTCCCGATTGTGAATGATTTTTAATCTTAGATGTTTTTTATTTGATTAGGTTATCCATGAACCATGGAATTGCGATTGTGAATGACCTAACTGTTTAACGAACTACGTTTCTTACGTCTACCCATAACAGTTCCTAACTTATTAACAGATTCGGGTTCCACTTATTCTATATCTAATAACAGTTCTGGTTGAGCTGGACCCAACTTGCTTAGCCAGTTTGGTTCGATCATGACCCAAACCCAAGTCTACAGATGTATTTGAGTTCAAAAATTAGATATACATTATATTTATATTTAATTAGGTATAGAATTGGGTTCGAGTTCAAAGGTTAGTCCGATGAACATTTGGGATTGGTTTAGCTTTGGGTCCAGGTTGAGTTCTTGTTAAAAAATAAAAATAAAACCCTACTTATGCTCACCCATATCTAAGAGATACATTGCTATACACACCACCCTATTTGTTAATATTACTTAGAGTGTATATCTATATACTCACAATTGTAAATATTTATATATAGTCAGTTCATCATCTATAATTCATTTGTATTACTTATATTTAAAAGTCAATGATAAAGTAAATTTTAATTGTGGATGATACAACAACAGTGTACAAAACTCTTACACTGTGAGTTTATACATATTTTTCTCTATTATTTGTTACTACTATAGAGAGATATGCATATGTTTTGGTGGACAAATTTTGTACAGAAATAAAAAGTACTCTTGGTTTCCATCTTTTTTAATAACTGGTTACTTTCTCTTTTGCTACATCATACCTAGGATTGCTTGCAATGTCAGACATGGTTTTTCATGCTTAATTTCATAACTGTTTTCCAGAGTAAATGGTTACGAAAACTATCTTTGAAGTTAGTTATCTTCCATTCTTCCCTATATACTAAGTCCCTATTTTCTAATCTATCTTTGAGCCATACCATATCTATTTTGCTGTGAGTGCAGTATCATCCTGATGTTAGCAAGGATTCACAGGCTCCTGAATTGTTCAAGAGCATCCGTCATGCATATGAAGTGAGCAACCATTATTCAACTCTTCTTGCTATATAGAAATATTTGCCTCTTATTGGGGACTAAATTTCATTTTTCTTTGGTAAGTAAACTTTTTTACATTTTATAATAGGAATGTTACTGTTACTTTTCAGTTCCACTGGTTCCACGACAGGTTGCTTGGTAGAGAATGGAAAAAGAGAATGTAACTGTCATTGATCTTTAGTAAATAGTTTTTGAAATTTGTTCATAGACTAAGTTCAAAGAATGTATTTAGTATTTACATTGTACTGAAAACAAACTGAAATTTTTATGCTCCTTGCTTAAGTTTTCCAATTCAAAAGACTACACAGAACAAACTTTTTCATCTAAAAATTTATTGCAATTATGAACTAACTTCGAAGCATTTTATGAAGTTTCCATGATCTTTTCTGCAATACAAGATTTTCTTTTTCCTTGTGTTTTTTAGGTCATGTACTTTTGGGGATTCATAATTCATTATGATATCTATTTTTATATCTTTAAACAGGTTCTGTCCAATGAAGCAATGAGAACTCAGTATGATAAGGAGCTTCAATTTGGTCGCAGGCCTTATCGGAAAAAATGGAGTTATAGCACTGAATTTGAAGATCAAGTAAGAATGTATAGGTGGGCCAACCTCAGGAAGAAAGTGCAGAGTGAAAGATACTGGGAACATTATTATGATGACAATGCAGGCTATGATGGCGACGAAGCAAATGAGGCAGAAGAAGGTGAAGGGAATTTAGACGAAGAGAGAGGTTCTTTTATTGAAGTGCTTAGATCAGCATTCATGTCACTATTTTTGTTCAAGACATTAGGGTCCCGATTATCCCTTACATATAGCAGTGTGATGGCATTGGTTGATGAGAAGTTAGACATCGGTTATAAAATTGGTTATGTAATAGCATTGATTTTGGGTGGACGGGGTGGCATATTGCTTACATTATGCTTGTCATTTGCAAGTTGGGTTTGTGGTAAAACCAGTAGCAGTGTAGTTGTACTGGTGATGGTAGCCATGTGGATTGGCTCCCACCTTGCAAGGTATGTACCACTTCCCCAAGGTGCTTTGTTAACACTTATTTACATGTCCATTAAGCTACAATCTGACCAATTATAAACACCATGTTGCTAGCATTTCTTCTAAACTTCTGTATCTGATTATGTTCTTTACTAATATGGTTGTACATATGTTCCGCTAAATATAAATAAATGTTGTAAGCTGTTTGCTGATGATAATGTAAGCGTAATCAAGTTGATTATTCTCAGTTTATACAGATTCTGTGCAGTTGTTGACATTGAAGGAATTAAAAACCTTGAGAACTGACGAGATACAAAGATTTGGAAAATGAACTTAGATATTAATATCATGCAAAATTATTATAATTCTACATGTACTTGTAAAGGAATAAGAAAAGTGGAATGACTAGAATTTCAAGTTTCTCTTGGAGTTTCCCCAATTTTAATATTTTTTATGGGCATTTTCCAACATGTCTTTGAGTCTAATACGCTTCAGTAGCTTAAGACGTGACTAACTGCGAGTCGCTCCTGATAGTTACTTCCGTGGATCCAAGGTATTTGGTGAGCAATAATCCTGCGATATAGGCTTCGTATTTGGCCTGATTGTTGAAGGTAAGTGATTGTTTGATAATTGTGCCTTTTTCTGTTAACAAGTATAATCCCTGCACTGCCACCTTTGTTATTGATATATGATACCCACAATGTTCTAGGATCCGTCATAGCGTCAGGAGTCAAGTGGGAGCCAACTAGACCACTGTATCACAGAGAGGTAATCATTTAGTTTTTTGCCTGATTCTGGCCTGGTTGGAGATGGCAATTGTGCCTTTAGCTGGTTAAAGGTTTCTTCACAGTCACTCGTCCACGTGAAGATTTTTCCCTTTTTGAGGAGCTGGTACAATGGCAATGATTTTTGGGCTGCCAGTTGGAGAAATCTAGTCAGAATTGCAACCCTTCTCTTTATTTGTTGGACTTTCTTTGAGGTTGTTGGGGCTCTTCATTTTGAGAACAATCTAACATTTATTTGGGCTTGCTTCAGTACCTAGGCTAGCCAGCTTGAATCATAGAAATTTCCTAGCGTGTGAACCAAATATGCGTTTGGTAATGTTTAGTTGGAGATTGTACTTCCTCATTTGGCCGAAGACCACATTCAAATCTGAGCTGAGGTGCTTTTAACGATTATATCATCCTAATTTGGGTTTCAAATACCTTAAATACTATCCTTTGGCATGCGACCCTGACGTACTTGAGGCTGAAGGGCATCACATTGTAATAATAGGTAGCGTTCTCAATGACAAAGGATGTCTTCTTGTGATCTAGTTTCCACATTGGGATCTTATTATGTCCAGGTTAAGTGTCCATAAAAGACAAGAGGTGTTATCCACTAATTTGTCTATTTTAGGTAAGTGATATGGGTCCTCTTGGAAGGCTTTGTTTAAATACGTGTAATTAACACAAATCCTCCATTTATCATTGGCCTTCTTGTCCAATGTGAAATTAGATAGTCAATTGGAATATCTGGTTTTCGAGGCAAATGGGATATGGCGTTTATCTTCACTAACAATCTAGGTTGATTAGGGTTATAGATCTTCGGTTTCCCCCCTACGGGTATGGTCTCATCTAATGTAACTCTCCTATAGCATAATAGCGATAACGATGCACGATTTTATCTCATCAGAGAATTCTTCAATTTCTGATAGATAATTGTGTCAGGCTCTTCTCATTTTACAGTTCTATTATACAAAGCTTGTAGATCCGGAGCATTTCCTACTAGATATCTTGTGCGATCCACATTGGTATCCAAGCATTGTCACGAACTTGTCACCGAGTGAGAATTTCAATGATATATGTGAAGTTGAAATAGAAGACCCCAGGGTATCGAAGAGGGTTGTTCTGCAATGATACTGTAGGATGATAAGGCCTCCCCAATCAAGAATTTGATTGGGATGGACAAAAATTTTGGGTTTATTAGACAACGACCAATAACTCAACATGCCCTATAGGGTGGGTGAGGTTGTCATCCGGCCCTATTAGCTCCACTTGGGGGAAATATGATTCCCAATGATAATCTCATCTACATGATGGCTTCACGAAAATTAATATCGACTGAGCGCCCCTACTACGAGTATTCTATGCACTAGGACATTAGCCGCATGAGCGAAAAATAATCAAGAGGGTCACTATGGGGCTAGGTAATGTGATTCATGTCCTAGTTAATGTGATGGATAAGTTTCACTCAGGCAGAAATAATATTATCTTCATTCAGATTCCTTTTATGGGGCATAAACACTATCGTCTTCATTGGCCTCCTTTATTATCAGCAAGGGAGGATTCACTTAAGCAAGTGCCTTTGTATCTCTATCTTAAAGAGTTGTTCTATCATCCCCTAACAAATACCCTTACAATGTTAAATACTCTACCTATATGGGGTAGTTTTGGTGAGGGGTTCATCTCCCTTCCATTCATTCATGCCCTGGGTATTTTTCCTCAAAGTGTCCTCACCAAGTTGGTATGATGAGGTTTGCAGTTTACTTACCCCATGACCAATGCTCTGGTATGCTCAAACCAGGACCTAAAGAAAACGTTAGTTTAGTTTGGCAAGGATAAAACTTAGGTCCTATGTACACTCAATCTCTTGAAGTTGGAGAGAATGCATCAATTGTGTTGTAATATTTTGTATTAAGCTAGCTTATGGGACCTTTTATTTATGAGTGTAATATTTGTTAATCATTTGTATACTTTTATTTAAAAGTTAATAATGATTAGAAATAAACGGTAAATGACACAGTGACAGTGTATAAAATTATACACTGTCGGTGTATATATATATTTTTCTTTATTTATACCATTTAAGACGGAATATAAATATTATGATTACTTGCCCTTTATGTCTGCTCCACATTGTTGATATCTCCATTATCCTCTCAGGACTTAGGTAGATTCAAATAGAATTTTCCTCAATATTGAGAATATAAATTTGAGAATTATCCTCTCCATTATCCTCCATTTTGGTGAAAATAATACTTCGTAATATATTATTTTAACGAGACCAAATTTCATCGTACTATTTATGCCATTTCTAATTTGAAATTCCTAAATTTGAGTTTAGACATTTTATTCCTCCCGTCCGTCATGGGAAGAACCTATAGAAATATTGTCATTGTCTAGTGTGAGTGTTTAAGCAGAGACTTCTCTCATTAATATATATATATATATATATATATATATATATATATATATGAGTGATCTGTCTACATCCAAATTAAGTTATACTAGTTACACAAAATCTCAGTCACTCATTTTCTTAAATCCAACGGACCATAAGGGTGAGTGAAATAAATGATGGGAGAAAAAAAATCTTAATTAACTTTTAAGTTTAACTTATTTGGTCCATTGGATTTAAGAAAATGGATGACTGAAATTGAATATGACTAGTGTAATTTAGATGAATCCCTGATCACACACATATATATGGTTTACTAACACAAGTCATCCCCATTTTATGAAAGATCATGCTAGTAATGTGTATTCAAATATTGGACCAAATTATCCTTCATTAGTTAATTTAGTTAAACTATGTTGCCACCGCCATTTTAGTAAAATAGACAAAAATAGAATTATCCTCCCACCTAAATCCTCCATACCCATCTCATTCTTGAATATCTGCCTCTAGAAAAACACAAACCTCTCCACTCTTGATGACAACATCTAGAGGATGCCTTTGATTGTAGGATCGTTTTAGCTTAAAATTAAGAGCTTTATAAATCAAAATTCGATTTTGGTATCGATAGAGATTTTTAGGCCAATTTTAGGATAGATTTGTGGGGGAAAATGGAAAATATATGAAGATGGAGATGCCACAAACTTAAGAGATTGATAAGTCAATGATATTCACCACAAGGAATGATCCTTGATAAGAATCTAGACGCCACACTGAGAGGGTGATGAGTCTTAGAATGCCACAAGAATAAGGATCTTGATAAGTTCGAATTAAGGAGCTTTGGCTCAACTTTAGGAATTCAATCCAATATTTCTAAAAAACAAACTTAACTTTTATTAATGATGAATCAAATATAAATAGACAATTTGCTTTGGCTAAAGATAAGACTAAATCCTAACTAAAATAAAATTCTAACTATCTTTGACTACTAAAAGATGATATCCTAATTAATCATGAAAATAAATCTGGTTGGGATTTTGGAGTTGTTGGTTGAATTCCTTGAAGTATGACTAGGTCTTGAGTTGTTGAACGGTTGAAGATTTAGATTTGAATCAGCCTTGAAAATTCCTCTAATTAATTTGGCTGAATTTAATCATAGAATTTCCTTGCTTGAGTGGACTTGATCATCTTATCTTCATCCTTTAAGTATAGCCACAAGTTGATTCTGAAATTAAAAGTCAAATAGAGCCTTGACTTGTTCCAATCAGCCTCTTATCATCTCCTTAATTTGTGTCTTGCATTATCTCGAGGAGTAACCATATGTTGATTAAACCAATCTGATTTGGCTAAGGAAATTAAACAAATCTTCATATTTATCTTTTAAGTTTTGCACACCATATTTGTAGTTGTGCTCTCTTGTGTTCTTACATCCTTCATATTTTCATGCCACCTTGTTTATGCTACACCACTTAGCCACTACTGAGTCAAATTACAAGGAAATAAATAATTTCCCAATCCCCAAAAGACATCAAATTAAATACTAAAATACTTGAAGGAAAAATAAACATAAATCCTAAGACTACATAAGGATTAAATTCTCATTTATTAATAACAATGCAAATAAAATAAATTAAACTATGCTATGAATTCTTTCCAAGAACATGACCTCCAAGGGATTCTCATAGTCAGATGATTTGTCTTCCAAAAATCACAGGTTGCCCCCTTTGGTTTGCATCACACTCTCATTTTTGAAAATAATTTGTCCTCAAATTTGAGGTATCATCACCTCCTAGATCAAAGATCATTTTCTTGAATTGTTTGAACCAATTCTTCACATATTCATCATTGGTTATACCTTGATGAATAATCCAACAATAACACATGCACCAAAAATTATTTTTGTGGGGAAAAGTTCATCCTTAGAAAACTCCATAAGAGTTGAGTTATCATGGCTTGTCCTAATCACATCCATCGGAATAACTTGTCCAATGTAAAAGTCAGTCTCTCATAAGTGTGGATGAATAAATGTTTTTTATTTAATAAGGATTATTTCAAAGTCTTGCAAAATTTTGTGAATAAAACTAGGCAAAGACTTGTTAATGGTAAAAATAATTATTTACCATAGAGTGGGGGTAGGGGCTATTTTGGAACCAAAATTTTCTCACTTCCCTCTTCTTCAATTTTCTTTTTACACACAATTTCCTTTTTCTCCTCCTCAATTTTTTCTTCAAAGTCTTATAATCCTCAATCACTTGTGCATGAGATAAAGAACATAACACCATCTTTCGGTTTTGATGAAAAAAATGTATTTGTTTGAGAATCCATCATTGATGATTCTCTTATCCATTTGCCATGGACGGCCCAAACGTATATGATTGGTCTCCATGTGAATCACATCACAAAGAACTACATCTTTGTATTTCCCTATTGAAAAGGGAACCTCCACTTGCTCGTTCACAATAATCTCCCCAATCTCACTTAACCATTGTAGTTGGTAAGGAGTGAGATGTGGTTTAGTCGCAAGGTTTAGTTTTGAAACTAACCTTGAACTAACCATGTTGGTACAACCACCATCAATACTTAATAAGCAGACCTTTCCTTGACCAAACACCTAGAATAGAAGATGTTTGTCCTTTGGTTGGTTTCATCGGTCATGACGTGGGTTTCAAGCTAAAACTAGCTCTGATGACCACTTGATGACAACCTCTAGGAGATGCCTTTGATTGTAGGATCGTTTTAGCTTGAAATTAAGAGCTTTATAAATCAGAATTTGGTTTTGGTATTAATATAGATTTTTAGGCCAATTTTAGGATAGATTTGTGGGAAAAAACTGGAAAAGATATGAAGATGGAGATGCCACAAGCTTAAGAGCTTGATAAGTCAATTATATTCACCACAAGGAAGGATCATTGATAAGAATTTAGATACCACACCGAAAGAGTATGAGTCTTAGAACGCCACAAGAATAAGGATTTTGATAAGTTCGAATTAAGAAACTTTGACTCAACTTCAGGATTTCAATCCAATTTTTCTAAAAAACAAACTTAACTTTTATTAATGATGAATCAAATATAAATAGGCAATTTGCTTTGGCTAAAAATAAGACTAAATCCTAATTATAATAAAATCCTAACTATCTTTGAATACTAAAAGATAATATCCTATTTAATCATGAAAATAAATTTGGTTGAGATTTTAGAGTTGTTGGCTGAATTCCTTGAAGTATGACTTGATCTTGAGTTGTTGAATGGTTGAAGAGTTGGATTTGAATCAGTCTTGAAAATTCCTCTAATTAATTTGGCCGAATTTAATCATAAAATTTCCTTGCTTGAATGGACTTGATCGTCTTATCTCCATTCTTAAGTATAGCCACAAGTTGGTTCTGAAATTGAAAGCCAAGTAGAGTCTTGACTTGTTCCAATCAGACTCTTATAATCTCCTTAATTTGTGCCTTGCCTTATCACGAGGAGTAACCATATGTTGATTAAACCAATCTGATTTAGCTAAGGAAATCGAATAAATCTCCCTATTTATCTTTTAAGCTTTGCACTCCATATTTGTAGTTGTGCCCTCTTGTGTTCTTACATCCTTTCTATTTTCATGTCACTTGTTTATGCTACATCACTTAATCATTACTGAGACATTACTGGACCAAATTACAAGGAAATAAATAATTTCCCAATCCCAAAAGACATCAAATTAAATACTGAATACTTGAATGAAAAATAAACATAAATCCTGATTAAATGAGAATTAAATTCTCATTTATTAATAACAAAGCAAATAAACCAAACTATGGATTTTTTGCAAAGAACATTACCTCCGAGGGGTTCTGAGTCGGATGATTTGTCTTCCAAAAATCATAGGTTGCCCCCTTTGGTTTGTATGAACTCCTTCCTTGCCCAATTTCTTTCATGCTGGTTTCCTCCCCGTGCAGCCATTCAGTTCCAGTACCGCCGTCTGTCATCCCAGTGCTGCCTCCCACTGATAGCGCTGCTGCCATCTTAGTTACTGTCACTGTTCCATTCGTGAAGCACTTGAGAAAATAATATTATGAACAGTGAGGAATCATGTGACAACGCCAGAATATTTGAATTTGAACAAGGGCTCCTAAATCTCTCCCAAACGTATTTCAAATATTTATAAACTGCTGCTATTAGTTTCTGGTTCTCCTCTTTGACACAAACAAAAGAAACACACATGTTTCTAAATCTCATCATCTCACTTTCTTTTCTGTCTTCACGGTAATAGCAATAAAATATTAATATTGAGTCAGAATACTCGGGTAAAGCCATACATTTGCACCATACCATTGAGAATGGATGAGGGCTCCTAAAGATACAGTTGTCTCTGCTTTCAAGAAAAAAAATACAGTAAAATCACTAATGTGGTCTTTACTTTCAAGAAGTCTTTCATAAAGATACAACAAAATCACTAATGTGCTCAAAATACTACATGCTCTCTAAGCAATACTTACATCATGTAACAAAAGAGAGACAGATAAAAATACTACTATTTCAACCAACTCTTACATCAAGTTTGTTTGAGTGACTATTATCTGTTAGAGGCTAATGGAAGTAATTGTGTTTTCTTTTCTTTTGATCATTTGGTTGAAGTAATTTTCTGCCTTTCTATTCAATCAATGTTTGTGTGCTTATCTTGCTGACCTGAAGAAGAAGAAATTGTGAATAAAATTTGGTGTAAACATCTTAAACAAATATTTCAGCTTCCATTTACCCTCTATTCTTATAGTTGTTTTTGAAAGATCACATTTATACTTCTTTGAAATTTGAACATAACATTGTTCCATATTTGCTTACATTGTTTCATATTTAAGTTTTTAAGAAAGTCTCCAAATTCAGTAATGTTTTTATAACCGAAACGTGCTTCCTTGCATAAAAAACCTTGGAAACACAAACCAAGTAACAACTCACAATTTTACTTTATGAGCTAGGGGCATACACTGCTAGCCTTTTACATATTGTTTTTCAACAATTTCACAACCAGCATCAGATTCTATAACAATGTTTGGTGAATTTAATTAACAACATGCCTCTAACACTTGGTATATTTTGCATTTTGCTAGCTCCGGTAATAATAAAAATAAATAGCACACATAGTAAAGTGTCAAATTTACTTAATAACAAGACAAATAAAACTTTAGCATAAGACTTTTTCATTTTGAAATGTCAATTGAATGAGTGGATCAATTTTGAATATTCAATATAAATACTTCATGGCCTATACAAATGTAATGAAATTTAGAATCTCACTTCATAACCTATACAAATTTTCTAAGGACAATGAAAATTGAGAATAAACATGACATTTTGTTCTGGTTTACATGGAATGACAATGATCACATTAACAAACGAATAGTAATGAATCTCATATGTACTTTACAAAATTATCCTAAGCCTCATAATGTATAATAATTTGATTTGATGTACTGAAAGGGTGTCCTCCAAAAGTAGGACTAACAATGAACCGAACCAACTTGGTATTTGTTCGAAATTTGATTCATTATTTAACTCGATAAACTTGGTTCATGAACCAAATGAGTTGGACTTGCGCTGGAAATTGAGTTCATTAAATAAATGAGCCGAACTTGAGCTGGATATAGTTCGACTCGTTTGATTCATGAGTTGGTTCGATATATATGAATTAATTTTTTAAGTTTATTGTGACCCATACATTAATTTTATATTTATTGTTATTATATATATAAACAATATTATATTTATATATATAAAACTTTTTTTGTAGTATTTTTTTCAAAATTTAATTAATTATTTGAGTTATCCAAATGAACCATTCAAACTGAGCCGAACAGTTCGTGAACTTTAACTGATCCGAATTCAAGCTAAAATAATAACTCGTATCAAACTCGAGTCGAGTTTCGAGCCAAACCAATCCTTATCGAGCTGAGCTCTAGTTCGACTCAGTTCGGCTCGTTTTCAGCCCTATCCAAAAGTCTAAGGTGCCAAAAGTATCTTCTCCAAGCCATGGTGCATTATCATCATCTTCAAATTTTGTAACTTCTTGCAAAATATTGACTGATATCTTGAAGTAAAGAAGCTAATTGGCATGCTAAACACAGTATGCATAAAATAACATCCACCCCTAACGTGACTCAATTTCCATCTTTTCGCCACATTTTCATGTTTTTTGCATCATGATAACCATAAAATGATATTTTGGAAGCAATCATAAACAGAAAAAATAAAATTTATAGGAATTCATATGTGGCATCTCATACCTGAACAGATAGCATGGCCTGAACTCATAGTGTCTCCACATAATTAGTCCCGTATGCTCTCTTGGTGAAATCAGACAGGTTAAACTGAATTTGATTCCAACCCTCATCCATTCTCAATGGCATGGTGCAAATGTATGGCTTTACCCGAGTAACGGCATATAACGTGTAAATAAGAAAAGTAGAAAACAATCAACTACATGTAAAACATACTGACAGGATGTCATATCAAATTGCCATCACTGCACTGTGTGGACTGTGGCACTGCCACATAACATGGATGGTACTGTATAAAGATGGAGAGGTTTGGGACTGGATAGCAATGACGGGACTGGATGGCAGCGCTGGGAGGAAACCGCCGTGAAATAAACTGGGCAATATAGGAGTAGCGGAGAGGTTTGTGTTTCTTTGGCCGAGATATTCAAGAATGAAATGTGTTTGGAGAGATGAATGATTTTTTCTTTTATATTTTAAGGATAAAAATATATATATATATATATATATGAATCAAAGGTAAAAGAATATATATGTATATATACATGGTTCACATTACTAATAGAATCTTTCATAAAATGGGGTGAATTCATGTTATTAAATATATATATATATATAATTAAATCTAAAATGTTATGCTTATATCATCTGAATTTCTTTTGCCCGGATCAACACATATGTTATCTTATAATTTCATGTTTTGAGAACCAAACTATTTATATTCATCTATTTTATAAAGATATTATAAAATAAGTTTAAATCATACTTTTTGTGACACTGATTTTGATGAGTAACATATTAAATAGTTTAAAATAAAATTTAATGATATTTTTGATAGAAATCTTCTTTTACATGCTTAATTTTGTAATGTTTGGCATCTTAATTTAAATGTCATACTTTAATCGAATGAGGCAAAAAATTTATATATTGACGGCATAAGAGTTTTTTTAATTATTACTGTATCATCAACCATTCATTTTCAATCATCATTAACTTTTCAAAAAAAATAATTCAAATGAAAGATAAACAATACATTGACGGTGTACAAATCTTTATACTGTCGTGCATAAATATTATACTCTAATCATATATATAAACACAATGAATAAATTGTTGATTTTGATATATGAGTACAACACTCTTCTACCAAAATCTTGAATTAACTAACTTTTAGACATTTTTACTTTATTTTCCGATGAACCTATGATTATATTTCATCAAATAAGGATGAGAGTTCAAAATTTCATATTTGTTAATGATGAAGTTTTTTACCAATGTTAAAACTTAGTTTTTCACATATATTGTTAAATCGAGAACTAATATGCGAACCTTTTAGTAGTTCGCATAGAAACGAACTAGTCCATAGTCGTTGGATAAAATTTTTGGGTTACTTGTTACTTGTTACCGGCCGTTTGGAATTCGTCTTGGGGTAGTAAGACATCAATGCAAAAGTCGGGTTACATGAGTGTAACTTCTGGGCAAGACAACGTTGGTATAGACGAAGATGACTTTTTAACAGATGTCGGTTTGGTGGGATGAGACATGTGGTGGTCGTCCTCCACGAAACCGACATCCTTATAGAAGTCGTGTTGGGCGTAGTTGGTTTGAGCCAAACCGACTATAGTATATATATTTACTATCACTCATCACACATTTCTCAACCGTAGAAGATTGGCTTTTTTCTTCGTTGAAGAATTGCTTCATAGTGTTACATCCTCACTTGGTATTTCGAATTGGTGGAAGTGCATTGTTAAGGTTAGTTTTTAGTTATTTATTGTTTTTTTAGGAGATATGATGATTACTGAAAATTTAAGTTTATTCTCTGTTTATTGTAGTGTTAAGTGTTTTTTATGGTAATTATATTGATTAGTTTCGTATTTGTTTTTTGTTTATATTTATAGATGGAAGAAGAAATTAACAACAACAACGAAAACTATTATGATAAGGTATTATTATTGAGAAAATATTTTATTTTGTGTTGATGTTTTTATATTTGTCTTGTAATTGATATATTTTAGTGATTTTAGGTTGAAGAATTTGTTGATAGTGATGCTGAAAATATTAATGAAACAGAAGATTTAGATTTTGATAAAATTGATTTTGGATTGTTAAACGAAAATGAAGTTAAGAAGTTAATATTTTTGAATAATGATATTGCATATGAATTTTATAAGATGTATGATATGAAGAAGTGATTTGGTATAAGAAAATATTAGACCCGCCGGGACAAAGATGGTGAAATTTTGTGGCAATCATTTTTTTGTGATAGAGAAGGATTTAGAGAGAAAAAAGATTATGTGGTTCGGAAGAGGGCGCCCATAAAATACACAAGATGCGGTTGTTTAGCAAGAATGAAGATCGATGTTGATAAGGAAAAATGAGGTTGGTATGTTAATTACTTTTTCGATGAACATAGTCATGAACTCGTTGGTGAACATTATGGTGGGATGATAGCCTCTAACTGAAGAATGACCGAGACACATGTCGCTCAGATGAACACCATGAGAGAGTTGGGCATTGGAACAGGAAAAATATTTGCGTCATTTGCTGGTCAATATGGTGGTTATCGCTACATTGGGTTTTCAAAGAAAGACATGTACAATTAAATCCAGAAGCAAAGAAGGATCGAAAATGGAGACGCAGAAGCCGCCTTACAATACATGAAGGGCCTATCAAAATCAGATCGTACAATGTATTGGAGACATACAATAGATGAAGAAGGTAAGTTGCAACAATTGTTATGGGCTGATGGATGTAGCATTTTTCACTACTCAATTTTCGGAGATGTTCTTACATTTGATGCAATTTGTGGTCGAAACAAATATAAATTTCCAGTCGTGGTATTTTCTGGTGTAAATCATCTCAAACAAACAACAATATTTGCTGTAGCTGTTGTATCAAATGAGACAAAGGAAACATATGTCTGGCTTTTTGAAAATTTTTTTAGAGGCAATGAATGAGAAATAACCAATGTGTGTTATCACTCATGGGGACTTGGTGATGAGGAATGCAATCTAAAGAGTTTTTCCTGAAGCCAACGCTGGAAAAAATATAAAGAAAAAGAACTTTTATAAGGACTTTCAGAAAGTTATGTACACTAATGTTGAGGTTGAAGAATTTCAAATGATGTGGGAGGAAGTTATCATCAAACATGGGCTTCAAAATAATGTTTGGTCCGCTCAAACTTATGGTTGTAGAAGTATGTGGGATAGGTCTTACATTCGGGAAAAGTTTTATGCTGGTTTGCATACCACATCATGATGTGAGGGCTTACATTCATAAATAGGGAGGTACATAGAGTCTGGATATAATTTGACTGAGTTTTTGCATCACTTTCAATGATGTGTAAGCCACATACGCAACAATGAGGTTGTTGAAGATTTTAAATCTTTATATGGTGATGAGTTGTTACAAACTCCTTATCATCATTATTTCTACCCAGCAAACATCAAGTCATGTAATATACAAAGTTGGAAAGCATTACAGTCCCAACAGAAAGTGACATGTTTCCCATTATGATGGTGGTTCTAACATGAACATTAAATGTTCATGTAGAAGAATAGAATATTTTGGGATGTCATGTAGTCATACTATTTTTGTGTTACTAATTCTCGACAAACCACAATTGCCATCTTGTCTTAGTCTTGAGAGGTGGACTAAAAAAGTTAAAGATGTTCATCGTGTAAATTTGAAACAGTGTGACCTAAGTCAAGAATCAGTTCAAAGCAGCATATATGAAATAATATATGTTAAGTAAGGAATAATATATTAGAAGAAGAAAAATAAATGAAATAGACTTACATTATTGTTATCTTCTCCTTCATTTCCAGTAAATGATGCCATGATTTATTTTTCACCGTGTATTGTGGGTGCAATGGAGAAAACTGTTACTGGTGGGGAAGAGATGAGCATTTAAGAGGAAGAAAGGAGCATTTAAAAGGAAAAGAGAAACATTTAAGAAGATGAAAATATAATATAATAAATAAAATATATTCAAAATGTGATACAAATTATACACGGTTACATATTATAAAAAGTCAAAATTACATATTATACACCTAAAAATAATTTATTTAAAAGCATCAACATTACACACAAAAAAACCTAACAAATACATCATCCATATACGGATCACGATCCTGCACTGGGACTAGTTCCAGTACCAATTCACTCCGAACACTACCTAAATGTGCATCTCCATTTAAGTTCGTTCCATCATTGATAGTAAGGTGGTTATGCATGTCATCGATTGAATGATTGTTCACAAATTTGTGCCACTCAAATTGTGCTACTTCCAAATTTTTGTACGATTTAAACAAACTATCACTAAAACTGTTAACTTGTTTATTACAATCAACCCATGATTCATATATCCCTAGAACTCTACCAACGAAGACAACATAATATTTTTTCTCATACATTGTGCAAATTGTAATAGTCATATAGTACTATGTATATATACAAAACTTTTCCCACACAATATCGCCTGATTTTTTGATTTTTGAAATTGACGTCATTGGGAAGTCGGTTTGGGATGGGCCGGTTTCAGCTCTGCAATCTGTGCACCTACATACTTAGGTGCAGGCCTATTGGGTCCCCATACCGACTTCATAGGGAAGTCGGGTTAATCAAGCCCAACATCAGTACATTAAGAAGTTGGGCTAGGGAGTCGTGTGGACATTGGGAAGTCGGTTTCCCATGAACCAACATCTCACTATGGGGAAGTGTATTTCCACCAAACCGACTTCGCCCATTAAGAAGTCATCTTGGGACAACGTGCCCAAGGAAAATTGCAGTCTTTTCCAGTCTTCTCTCTAGGCTTTTTTGCATGTTTTTTCGCAGATAATAATGGTGAGTTGACTATATTGTATACGTAATAAATTATAAAATTCAACGACCAATTTTTTTTCTCTAATACTATATAAATTAACAACACCACCCTACCAATATATCTCCACCAAAAATTACATGTTACTTTCTACATCGACCATATATTATTTCATATTCTTAACTAAAATGGCTCAATTGCTAAGATTACAAAACGAACACAAATCATTTGTGATTAATTATGCGGTTAGTTTATTTCTTATATTACTATATTGTATAGTTTTAATTCTTTTACTTAAATAAATGTTAAACTTTTTCAACTATTCTCTTAGACTAACATACTACATTAACTATTCGGTTAGACCAACATTTATTTTATTTAATCATTTACATGTAAGGTTTTTAGTTTATTTCGTTAACTACACAACATTTCCTTTTAACTATTTCAGAAAAAAATTTATGATATTCTTCACTTCATTTTTCTACAATTATTCAATACTTTATGAATAAAATAACAATTTTACTTCATTTTCTTTGTTTTTTTCGTTAAGTACTGTTATTAATGTAAACAAATTTTATAATGAAAAATAGTTTGGCCCATTTGGAAATTAGAATAAATTTACATGACGAAAGACATGGGTTCAAATCCTATCCTCATCATTTTATAATTTAATATATACTTCTTGTTATATTTTCTAATAAATTTTATTTCTAATACAAGACTCCAACTTACCGATTTTTCACAAATATCTCGTCTTCGATCTTATAACATAGATCCATCTTTAGTTACGACTCTGGTTGAAAGCTGGAGGCTGAGACTCACACCTTTCATCTTCCATGTGATGAATGCACCATTACTTTGGAAGATGTTTCATTCCAACTAGGAGTTGCTGTTAATGGCCTCTCGATAGCGGAACCTACTTTTTTTGGATTGGAATGAACTATGTATGGACCTTTTGGGAAATGTTCCAATTGAAGGAATAGACATGTGATGGTTTGAGTTAAAATTAACTTGGTTAATTCAAAACTTTAGCAACCTCCCATCTAAACCTACACAACTACAATTAGAACAATATTGTAGGGCACACATCCTCTAGATTATTAGGGTAAAGTTGATACCCAATAAATCCAATAGTCGAGTACATTTAATGTACTTACCTTTAGTTTAGGACCTATCAAGAGTTAGCCAATATAGTTGGGGTTCAACTTGTTTGACTAATTTGTATAGAGAGTTGTGTAAGGCAATAAAACCAAATGTGAGGGCCATGGGCGGCTGCTTGCTACTTTTACAATCTTGGGCGTGGTATCGCTTACCTTTTATTGCACCCAAGGTGAATGTTACACTAACTTATCCATTTGCTGTAAGGTAATATATATTTCTACCTAAACAACAAATTTTATTTACAAGTACTATATTTCTTTTTTCCTTGATAATTATTATAAATTTTATATAGGTGGGGTCTCGTAAATTGTAGCTTTACAAGAGTTCCACGTGGGGAATTGGCCGGATTTAGGTCACATATAGATCAAATGGACATCAACGAAGTAACATATATTAAACTCTTACCATTACAAGTTGACACAATATTTTTATTTCATAACAATATGCTAAATTCAATTTTTTTGTAGTTTAAATGACTCCTATATCATGCTTATAGCAACAATCTTCCACGTCATGTCCAAAAAGATAAGAAGGTGTGGACTGCATGCACAACTTTGGTTTGTTTCTCAATCGTCGAATGATATCAAACAGATCGAGTCAGACTACAGTTAGGCTTGGTTCAAGAAATTCCACTCCGTTACCATAGAATATTGATGCCCTACACAAAATTGACAAACGTGGAAATCAAGACACAAATTAGGATGTCAAGCATGCAGAGTGAATTTATCAATGGAGTCATCGCAAGGATCAACTCTTGCAAGGACCTTAAATCCAATCTCCCTACCACACACAACCAGGGGCGGACCTTGGAAGGGACAGGTGGGGGCAGCTGCCCCCCTAGATTTTTTTTAAAATTTTATTAAATGTTTTGTTTTTCCTTTTATCTTCATGAACACATCTGTTATTTTATAAAGTGTGTCACTCCATATGTCACTTGTTGTGTTTGGTCATAAAAAATACGTAATTATTAAACTTTTAAATTATAAAATGTGACAAATAGAGTTTTACACATTTTTTGGAGCAGATGTACTCCCTTTACCTACACAACAATGATGTCTTTGAGAATATACTAATTGGAACTCACATATTTCTTTAATTTATAGTTTGATAAATAAATATAATGCAACTTGTGTGGTTCTTTTAAAAATTAACATAATAGATCAAATTCTCTTACACGTTTAAATGTTATTGTTGCTTATAATAACATGACTTCATTTAAGTTCATAATCATTTTACACTTACTGAAAGAAATTATTGTATGTATTAATAATATATATATATCTTAATGATACTTATATGTCATTTAATAATGATAATATATTTTTTGTCGAAAATTTCTATTCATTGCGCAATGAATATTAGTTTGAGATCGCAATGTTAACATTTTATTCTTGGTCTCTTTAGCCATTCAATTTTGAAAATTTTCTACAATATGTTGTTAGTAATATCTTGCATTATCAAGTAATTTATCTTCTTTTATCTACTGTGGTTCAACTACTATATAAATATCATTTTCGGCAATAAAATCAACTAAACAAAATTACATAGTAACATAGAAGATTAATTTCTTGCTAACAACATAATGAATTATATTGAAAAAGAAATAGTTGAAAATTTTATCTCTGATCTCATCCTATGTTTCTTTATATTTTCGTTATTCAATTCATTTTAATTATAAATTATAATTAAATATTATTGCCCCTCCTAAAATTTTGACCAAGATCCGCCACTGCACACAACAATATATGATTTGGTATCTAACCAATTCTAGACCTTTCTTGTCTTCTAAATTACTACTTCGAGACCCACGTCAAATAAATTACTAACAAAGTCAACCACACCCCTACACCCCTACAACTCCTACACCGCAAACTCCAATGTAGAAACCTACAATGAACCAACCTATGATGGCACAAGAATTTAGGTCTCAACATCCGATGCATCAACTGTCAATGTCCAACTCTTACAACATTCAACCAGGAAGAATGTCTTTTCAATATGAACTGTCACACCATCAACGCACCGATGATATCATGCCTCACCATTATTCTTTCTCTGTAGAGGATAGTGATTTCCTGAATAACTTATTGGGTACACCTCAATCAACAAATATTTTCGATGATATAAGGTTTACCTACAATCAAGATGATGATGCTGAACCAAGTTCTTTCATGGTTGATGATAATATTTTCCAAACTGGAGAGATAAATACAGTTGAACATCACACTACAGATGAAGACCAGACTAGAAATGAAGGTCTAGTAAGGTCACGACATCATAGGCAACCACGTAAGTATGGAACATGAGGACATTTAGGAAATTGATAAATTTATTATTATTGCAACTTAATTAGAAATGAATTTAATTTTTATTATAATCCTGCAATTACAACTATTTTTATATTCCACAAAAAAAAATCTTCAATCCATTAAAAAACATGTCCATTAAATCAATTAAATTAATGTTATGAAATATTTAAATCTTAAAAAAATAATCAAATTTCAAAAAAGGCCACCAACAAATAAACAAAATTAGGCCCAACAAACATTTTTTCAATTCAACCCATTCCAATCACCATGTTCAGAAATCGGTTCCGTACAACTAAACTTACACCTTATGAGACGTCGTCTTCCTTAGGAAAGACTCCACCATGTTCAGAAGTTACTTCGTTTGAAACCGACTTCTGTGAAGGCATAAGTTGTATTCTACAAAACCGACTTCTGTAAGTAACAAGTACCCGATCACCATTTCAACGGTACAGATTCATACACTTTTCATCCAATGGGTACAAAAGGAGTTCGCATGAAAGCGAACTAACCCTTAGTTCGCAGGTTAGACTCCACCTATTGTTAATGTTTTAGATTCTGACAAGTTTCTGTGGTAATGTTGTCCAACAAAAAAAGGAACACCAAGACACTGACAAATATAAACGTAAATGACTGTTTTAATCTTGCTTCCTCTCCATTGATTTGGACTACCAAACATAGCGAATTCTTAAGTTGAAATTTGTGTCACATCTTAGGTGTCTATATAATATTTAAGATCACTCTCCTTTATATCATCAATAGAGGTTGTAACTCTCAAAAGAAATTGTATTGACATTTATTCAGAGACAGTTTGCCATAATCTTTCATATATATTTTCCTTGGTGTCGAACAAAATCTGTCAACTCTAGTATGAACTTGCTATGAAGAGCATAAGTGTCAACATATTTATTAGTCTGTTTACCCCTTTGCTCTCAGGAAATTTGAAGATGCTCATTGAGGTCACACTTTGACGGTAGTGATAAGTATCGAAATACCATCCCCATAATTTCGCACCCAATGAGCATAGTCGGCCTTGTGTAGGTGGCACAAGTGTGACCACTCAAAGCACATGATAATAAAAGGGTTTATTTTTTATTTTTTGATTAAGTATCTTTATTTTTTATTTTGTTTTATTAATATGTTTATTTTTATAATGATATGGTGGTTTTAGTACATTTTATACTTTATTTTATGTTTAGTTGATGATCATTATAACAGTGACATATGATTAAAACTTTAGAGCTTATTAAAATTAAAATTAATTATGTTTTATACAATCTCCAAAATAATCAATTATGTTATAAATCTATGATATATAAATTGTGAGAATAATAATCACACAATTTTCTCAAACCCTATAAAAATTATCCACAAGTTTTTTTTAAAATAAATTTAGGGAATATATATATGTTTCCTATACAAAGCCTCAAATATGTGAGGACTGACCTACCAATGTGGGTAATCATAATTGAGCCTCAAACCCATTTTTGTTTCTTGAAATACTTTCATTCCCACTCGTCTCCTTTTCGAACTTACTCAAAACTCCAAAGAGAAAAAATATATACACTGACAGTTTAAGAATTTTATACACTATCATTTACCACTCATTCTCAACCAACATTTCACGCCTTAATAAAAATATTATATATTAAACAAGTTTATAAGTTGTAAGAAAATATGAGTTTTGCCCTTCACAATTCACATTGCAAAACATTTCAAATAGCATAATAATCTAAACAACTAAATCTTTTAAATTGCTTGGTAACCGCTAATGAGCATAGTAGCCTATCCCACCAACCTTAAAATATATGCAATCTGCATAATGTGCATATGATGGAAGCCCAATAGAAGAGGAGACCAGACTCCTTACTTCAAGGCCCACGAAAATGAAATAACATCCAAAGTGGATGAAGAAATTTTATTAAATTGTAATTTCCTTTATGTTATCATTCTCTTTCATAGACTATGGGCTTAAGAACTAGGTTCCCAAAAACAATGTTAACCCTAATGCTATTGTCTTACTATTTAGCTAGCTGATGTGAATGCATGATGAATTTCCAGAATTTTATGCTTATTTTTTTCTTAGGTCTTTAGTATTATTATCAACCAAACTAACATAACTGAACCCTATTAGCATAAATTCACTGCTAGCACATGATTCGAACTTCTCTTCATTATTATAGAGGACAATTATATTTTTAGTATATTTTTAATGGTAAAAATGTAATCTCAGTATAAAATTAAAGGATACAAGTGACATTTGATTTTTCTATAAATTTCCACGTAACTGTCATATCGAGTAATAATGAAGAGAAATCTGACTCTAACCTTTTGTAACTATAAAAAGTTGTTCACCTCCTATTAAAAAACTTGTGTAGAGACATATATAATACATCATATTTAGAAATAATTGTATTTATAATTTTTGGTGTTATCATTTATGACTAAATTTGTAATGTATTGTCAAAATTTTATTGGTTCTTTCTGGGATATGTATATATCTTCACACAACTCTATCTCCCTCCCATTGTCATCCTTGATTGGATATTAAAACTGACCATTCCTATTTCGCCTCTCACATACTGAAATATGAGTAAGGATCCTCTCTATTAATGGAGAGGCAAATACTATTGAAGAACAAAGCTACCACTATCATTTACCACTCATTCTCAACCAACATTTCACGCCTTAATAAAAATATTATATATTAAACAAGTTTATAAGTTGTAAGAAAATATGAGTTTTGCCCTTCACAATTCACATTGCAAAACATTTCAAATAGCATAATAATCTAAACAACTAAATCTTTTAAATTGCTTGGTAACCGCTAATGAGCATAGTAGCCTATCCCACCAACCTTAAAATATATGCAATCTGCATAATGTGCATATGATGGAAGCCCAATAGAAGAGGAGACCAGACTCCTTACTTCAAGGCCCACGAAAATGAAATAACATCCAAAGTGGATGAAGAAATTTTATTAAATTGTAATTTCCTTTATGTTATCATTCTCTTTCATAGACTATGGGCTTAAGAACTAGGTTCCCAAAAACAATGTTAACCCTAATGCTATTGTCTTACTATTTAGCTAGCTGATGTGAATGCATGATGAATTTCCAGAATTTTATGCTTATTTTTTTCTTAGGTCTTTAGTATTATTATCAACCAAACTAACATAACTGAACCCTATTAGCATAAATTCACTGCTAGCACATGATTCGAACTTCTCTTCATTATTATAGAGGACAATTATATTTTTAGTATATTTTTAATGGTAAAAATGTAATCTCAGTATAAAATTAAAGGATACAAGTGACATTTGATTTTTCTATAAATTTCCACGTAACTGTCATATCGAGTAATAATGAAGAGAAATCTGACTCTAACCTTTTGTAACTATAAAAAGTTGTTCACCTCCTATTAAAAAACTTGTGTAGAGACATATATAATACATCATATTTAGAAATAATTGTATTTATAATTTTTGGTGTTATCATTTATGACTAAATTTGTAATGTATTGTCAAAATTTTATTGGTTCTTTCTGGGATATGTATATATCTTCACACAACTCTATCTCCCTCCCATTGTCATCCTTGATTGGATATTAAAACTGACCATTCCTATTTCGCCTCTCACATACTGAAATATGAGTAAGGATCCTCTCTATTAATGGAGAGGCAAATACTATTGAAGAACAAAGCTACCACATTTTATATATTTTACACATTTAACACATGTGTTTTATTAGTTTGCTAATCAGTTTGTTTAGGTAAATTTGTCACCTATTCATGTACTATAAATAAGGTCTTTTGTCTTGATCAAATAATGACAAATATTCATAAATTTCATTTTACGTTTTCGCAACATTTTCATAATATGGTATCAGAGCCTTCATCCTGAAGGCTTTAATCACCGCTGCGTATTCTCTAAAAATTATTGTCTTTCTCTTCCATCATCATGCATCAACCATCAAAGTAAGAAGAAGTTGGAGTTTGGAGTACACATGCAAATTAAATCACCAACAATCTTTCTTCCATCAAGTTGTTTTGGCTTCTTTATCTATACCAACCATCTTCTAATATTGTTTGTGAGTTCCAATTACAAATCCATACATTTCTTCCACTGTATGGTGATAAGATGTGATCGTGAGATGGAGGAAATTCTATGGTTTCCATGGAAATTGAGATTCCAAGCCTTAAAGGGTGATGATCAAGAAGCTTATATGAGAATGGTAAAAAAAAAAGCAAGAAGAGAAAGAAGAAGATCACAATTCTGCATCTCCAAAGATATATTTACATCATTCTATTCATGATGGTTTTTATGATGTCAAAGCCATTCGCCGAAGAGGATCCACAAAGAGAAACTCAGTAACAGCAAGCGCAAACATCACCATATGCTTCGACAACAACAACAACAAGATCAACAATATCAACAACAACAACAAGATGAACAAGATCAACAACAACAATAAAATCAACAACAAGATCAACAACAACAACAAGATCAACAACAACAACAATAAGATCAACAAGAATAACAACAACAATAAGATCAAGTGATTGAGAAAATCCAATCACGTGAGGATCGAGATTCTGATCCATTACATTGTCACGATATCAAATCGAATTATCAAGCTAGAGTCATTGCCATTTACCCTCCAACTTGAGGGAGACTATTGAAGAACAAAGCTACCACATTTACATATTTTACACATTTTACATATTTGACACATTTTACACATTTAATGTTAGGTATCAGTGACATAATACACCTAGAAGGTACCAAAGCCCTATTCTGGAAAATCACCCAGTTAATTAATTAAAGCTATGACTTAATCGATTAAGTCGCACAGAATTAGCAGTTGCTGAAAGGCTCAATTACACAACCAATTACAGATTATACAAAAATGATATAGCAGATATATTTGAACACAAATGATCTTTATTTGGAAGCAATACTATATTCAAAATATCAGCTACAATAGGCAATTAAAAGCTACTTACAATAATAAAGAGATAAGGGAAAGAAACAGTCTGCAACAAGGTTTTTATACTGGTTCATTTTATGGTCGAGTGTAAAACTACATCTAGCCCCCCCTCTGATCTGGACATTTTCTTCACTAAAATTGAAGCCAATGTATCTTATATACACACTTCCAATTACAAGACCTGGAATGCTACCTTCTTGAATTTGCAGAAGCTCTACCTTGGTTTGACCTTACCCAATCGCCTAGGAAAATCTTTCCTATGATCCAACCCCAACCAAGAGTATGTTTTAAACTCAAGACCACCAAGTCTTGTTGAAGACTCTTTGATCTCGTTGGTGGTACGACACCAAGAGACGACTTTCCTTGTTACACAAACAACACAAAAAAAATAGAGTAATGTGAAGCACAAAATAACTTAAATATTACAAGAAAGGACAAACTATAAACCCTATACAAATCTCACAATTACTAAGAATTTGTATAAGATTAGAATCATGAAAAACATGTAATTTCTACCCTTAAGAAATCTCTAAACAATAATGAAAGAATCATGCAAGAACAAGAGAGAGTGATGAACATATTTGATAATATGCAATGGATGACATGTGAATCCCTAAGCATAATATTATCTCACTCTAATCTCACATACAATTGTCTCTGCCTACATGACATAAAAAGAATACGAAAATATGCAACTTAGTAATTCTAAAATGAATGAATGAAGGAATGTATGAAGCATGGTATAAAAACACAGTTTATATAGAAAAGTTGTTTTGCACCCAGTTAATCGATTATGGTGCCTGTTAATTGATTAACAAGCTGTTAGAGAGTAAGTGAATTCTATTTTTCAGTTATCTGTTGAAACTGTTAAAAATTGTTTTCACGTTAATTTATTAAAGCTTCACTTAATCGATTAACTGACATATTTTCAATTAAGATGTTAATTGGTAAACTACCTATATGTTATGCTTATCAACTATACATGTTTTACCTTTATGTTATGCCTACAAATAACATGTATGATTAATGCATGAACATATAATAAGCTAGATGGCATGTCTCATGTAAATGATATGATAGTTTTTAGACTTTGTGAAATTTGCATCTAGGTTTACCTAACCTAGACTCAATAACTAAGACACATCTAAGACTCTAGTCTAGACATGAAGCTCTTGAATCTTTGGCATTTTGATTTGTTGAGTTGTCTTTAAGCTTTCACTAAGTCCTTTGTCTTCATCAAAACACAGGCAAGCTAAGTGCTCTCTTGACATATGGCACTTTCAATCTCGCCCTTTTTGATGAAGACAAACTCAACACCAAATTTTGTTCTGATGCATAGCTTGAAGATGATCACATAATGTATGGTTGTTGATTTATAAGTTAAAGCGCATAGCTAGACAACAAAAGCTGAATATCATTTACAACCTGCACACATTAAACAGCAAAACAACCTTTCTCCCCCTTTTGACATTATCAAAAAGATAAACTGAATGAAATTTTGGTCAAAAGTAAGAAGATATATGAAGTGAACTCAAATTGTAATTAATCAATTAATGTTGAGGAATGTAATTAATTAACCATTTGATCAATGAATTGAACAAGTGCACACATTTACCAGCATTTAATCGATTAAAATAGTAGGTTAATCGATTAAACCAACAGAATACAACAATATGACAAATTTAATGGCATGAAGGGTTATACATGAACCAATCAAGCATGGAATGATCAAACATTTACATTATAGCATTCCAACTATAGGATCAATCAAATATAAGATATACATGTAACCAAACATGATCAAGAACCATTAAACATGCAATCATGCTATATTTGACATATATAAGCAAAATGAAACCATAATAGGAACGATTTGTATTCAAATGGCATGCATGTCAAGTCATAAAATTGCAGTAATAGTGGATAGTTAGAATTACAATTCAGAAAGGAAAGAGAAAATATGTCTCGAAATTACAAAGCAGCATAAATCCTGAAAATTAGCCATATAGAAGGACTAAACCTAGGGAATTCTAAGATCTAAGGCCTTCTAATCTAGGCATGCGGAGGAGTATCTCTGTCATCATGTACGGTCAGACTACTATCACCCCGGATGAGGAATCTCAGCTTCTCAAACTCTACACAAAACTTCTCATTCTGTGCCTCAGCAGTGTTCTAGACAAAGCTCCTCATAGCCTGATAGTGGTTGTCGATGTAAGCAATCTGACGCTCCTCAAATTGTTCCAAATCAGTGTGGTAGAAGTCCTTCAAAGACTGAAAGTGGAAGTCCATTCTGTTGTTCAGCCTTTGCTCCATGGCATCCAACTGAGCTAATCCAAAGGATGATTCCTGCGACGCAGTTCCAGATGGCTGCCCCTGAGTTTCTGCATTACACTGATCTGTATCAGCCTGATCCTCATCATCAGATAGCTCCAAATCCACTGTAGTAAAATCTTCCTGGAATTGCCAAGTACTTCCATACTTGTAGATACTCATCTTGTGGATAAGGCTTTCACCAACAAGGTGATCTTTGTCAGAGGTCTCTATGACGTTGATGTCAGATATGTAGTATGCAGATAGTCAATAATTCTCGATATGAAGATACTGTAGGGCATCAATTTGGATTATGATGTAAAGACATTATACATGACCTTCAGAATTTCTTCAGGCCAATTAACCATTATATTCTCCTTCACAACATACATGAATTTCAGATAATTGGCAATAGGTTGTATGTGATTGGTGTTTGTCTGAATCAAGATGTATGCAATCAAATAGTGAAGCAATCTATTCTCTACCAATAAAGAACCAACTTTAGTCAGTTCTCCCTAGACATACATATGGGGACCTCTCATACATGATTTATATACCTCAGCAGCATCGAAATCAGCAAGCCATTCACAATCACCTAGGCTAACACCAGTAGTGGATAAGCCACCCACATTCATAAAAATGCTACTATCGATCTCAAATAGATGTCCCGAAATCATAGACCAATATCTACCATCCTTATACCAGAAGTTAGCGTAAAATTCCCTACTCAAAGTGGGGTATAGATTACCCGTTAATTCCAAAAACATTACAGCTCCCCGAGCCTGCATACCTTGCGGAAATTCGAAATTCTGTTCCGCCATCCAGGTAAGATCAACATACCTTATGTAGGTGGGTTTCCTTCCCATAAATTTGGACAACCGAGTCTCCTGAAGTATGAGTGAGTAGTACGGGTCTCCATGGTCGTGCCTTAGGTTCGGATTTGAAGATGAAGCAGTAGGAGGCCTACGAGTACGATGAGCAGTTGTCTTGAACCTCTTCGAACGTCCTCTTTGAATTGTTGATTGAAAACCATGAGTAATGAGAGGAGAAGAAGGATAAGGGAGGGAACCTAGAGCTTAGGGTTTGGAATTGGGAATGAGATTTCTTGGGAAATAGATAAACGAATTGGATGAATTGAGGTGAAAAAATGGGTAAAAGTGAGGTTTAATACTTCTATTATGCTAATATTTCGAACTTGGTGATTGCATTTGAGATTTTCAGAGAAAAGGAGGAAGAGAAGGTTTGAAAAAGTGGCAAAAATGCTTCTGATTCTAATATTTCTGCTGTCGTTAATCGATTAAGTGCTTCAGTTAATCGATTAAGTAGTGTAAAAATTCCAGGTTTTTAGAAGAAAAATGAGCCTAAGTAATCGATTAAAATGGATCTTAATCGATTAATTTTAGTGAAAAATGACAATATTTGCTACTGGAACTCATTTTAATTGATTAAGAAGGATAATTAATCGATTAACTAGCATCAGATTTGTAGAATCAAGAGGTTTTTGGGTTTTAAAAGCATACAAAGATTTCTAACATTTATCAAGCAGATTTTACTCAATCACATATACATTTTCAGCTTGTCACACAAGATCATGAGTCATAATAGGAATATAATGCATTCACAACAAGTATACATTTTGAAGCATTGAAGACATTAATCATGCGAAGCATATAATAACATTTTTAGACGATTTTGAATCAAGATAATTTTCATCAAGAATTCCAAGTTCTCTTCGAAGAACATAGAAGGTATCTCGTGAGAAAGGCTTGGTGAAAATATCAGCCAATTGCTTAGATGTTTCAACAAATTCAAGCATACAATCGCCCTTTTGTACATGTTCACGCAAGAAATGATGTCTAATTTCAATATGCTTGGTTCTAGAATGAAAAATGAGATTCTTGGATAGGTTTATGGCACTTGTATTATCACATTTTGTAGGAATCTTTTCTAGGTTAAGTCCAAAGTCCTTAAGTTGTTGCTTCATCCAAAGGATTTGAGCGCAACACACACCAACGACAATGTATTCCGCTTCGGCGGTGGACAAAGCAACAAACACTTACTTTTTACTGTGCCATGCAACTAAGGAACTACCAAGTAAGTGACAAGTCCCACTAGTGCTTTTATGATCCAACTTACATCCCGCAAAATCATCCCGCAAAATCAAAATCGGAATACCCTACCAAGGATAATAGGCATCCCTAGGATATCATAATCCCATATTAGTTGTTCCTTTTAAATATCTCATGATTCGTTTTACAAAAGTATAATGTGAATCTTTAGGAAAAGCTTGAAATCTAGCACACATACAAACACTAAACATAATATCGGGGCGACTCGCAGTTAAATACAATAATGAGCCAATAATCCCACGATATTTGGTTACCTAGATTGCTTTTCCTTTTTCATCTTTATCTAGATAGCATGCAGACGCGATAGGTGTTGTAGCCTCTTTACACTTTTCCGTATTGAACTTCTTCAGTAACTCTTTGCAATATTTCGATTGATGAATAAAGATGCCGCTTTCCATTTGTTTGATTTGAAGTCCAAGAAAGAAGATAAGCTCACCCGTCACCGACATCTCAAATTCACCCTGCATCAACTCCGAAAATTCTTTACAAAGAATGTCATTAGTAGATCTGAAGATTATGTCATCAACATATATTTGATCTAAAAGCACATGATTATTTAATCTACAAATAAAGAGGTTAGTATCAACCATACCCCTTACGAACCCTTTTTCCAAGAGGAAAGAGCTCAATATACCCCTTTTTGAGCTTATATACATGGTTCGGATAGTTGAAATTTTTAAAGCCGGGAGGTTGATCTACATATACCTCCTCTTGAATGTAGCCATTCAAGAAGGCGCTCTTGACATCCATTTGAAAGAGCTTGAAGTTCATAATTGATGCAAAGGATAAAAGCATCCTTATGGCCTCTAACCTGGCAACAGATGCATAAGTCTCATCATAATCAATGCCTTCCTCCTGGTTGTAGCCTTTGGCCACTAAGCGAGCTTTATTTCTTATTATCAAGCTAGATTCATCCAATTTATTATGAAAGACCCATATAGTATCAATCACTGGATGTTCTTTAGGCTTAGGGACCAAGTCCCATACATTATTACGCTCGAACTGGTTTAGCTCTTCTTGCATAGCTATACCCCAACGAACATCCTCAATGGCCTCATCGATGGTCTTAGGCTCGATTTGAGATACAAAAGCAACAAAGTTACAAAAGTTACGTAAAGAGCTACGGGGTACCACCCTAGTAGTTATATCACCTATCACTTTGTCGAGTGGATGATCCTTCTTGGTCTTCCGCGCGATTGGCAAGTCCTGATGCTCATCTGGTACAGTTTGCTTTGCTTCTGCCTCTTTGTCCTAGTCCATATCCTTAGAGTATGCTTCTTCCCAAAGCACCTGCAACATCATCAGAACCAAAGCACCTACAACATCATCAAAGAATACCTCCCTCTTCTCTTTTGGAGAAGATTCGTCAAAATGGATATGCACAGACTCTTCTACTTGCATTGAATACTTATTAAAGACTCGATAAGCTTTCTATGCAATGAATACCCCAAAAATATACCCTCATCAGCTTTTGAATCAAATTTACTTAAGGCTCTTTTTCCATTATTTAATATAAAGCATTTACTCCCAAAATCATGAAAATTAGAAATATTAGGTCTACGACCTTTTAAAAGTTCATATGGAGTTTTTGAAAAAGTAGGCCTCAAGAATATACGATTAATCACATAGCAAGCTGTATGCACTGCATCAACCAAAAAATATTTAGGAACCTTGCTTTAATTTAGCATAGTTCTAGCAAGCTCCTCTAAGACTCGATTCTTCCTCTCAACAACTCCATTTGTTGAGGGGTACGAGGGGCCAAAATTTGATTCATAATACCATATTTATTACAAACTTTATCAAATAAATGGTTTTCAAATTCGCCACCATGATCAGATCGAATATATACTATCTTATGATTAAACTGGGTTTGGATTTTCTTGGCAAGGTTTTTGAAAGACTTAAAAGCATCGCTTTTGGACGAGAGAAATAATGTCCATGTGAATATAGAGAAATCGTCAACGATCACTAAAGCATAAAAGCTACCACCAAAACTCATAACCTGAGATGGTCTAAACAAGTCCATATGGAGAAGCTCCAAAGTTCTTGTTGTGGATATAACATTCTTTTTAGCAAATGAGTTTTTAACTTGTTTACATCTTTAACAAGTGTCACAAGTTTCTTAAGTTTTAAAATCAAGTTTTGGCAGCTCATCAACCAAATTATTTTTAGACAATTTATCTAGATGCTTTATGTGAATATGAGCGACACGCCTATGCCAAAGGCAGATGTCATCATCTTTGGATATAAAACATTTTGAAAATAGAGTAGCGACATCCTTCAGATTAACCATATAAATATTATTTATACGATATCCGACAAGCTTAACCTTATTAGATATATTGTCACGGATAATACAACACTCATAATCAAAAGATACACGGTTACCTTTACCGCATAGTTGGCTGATACTCAAGAGGTTATGTTCTAGGCCTTCAACATATAACACATTTTTGATCATAGCCTGATTTGAGCTGCCAATAGTTTCGGTGCCAAATATCTTCCCTTTGTTGCTGTCTCCATAAGTGACAAATCCTTTTTCTTGCAAGGATAAATCTAGGAATTTTGATCTATCACCCGTCATATGTCTCGAGCATCCACTATCAAGATACCAATGATGTCCATGTGCTCGAAGACATACATGAAAAACAAAGATCACATGCCTTTTTTAGATACCCAATTTATGTTGGGTCCTTTTCTGTTAGTAACTAGGGAGTTATCTCTCTTTTTCATCCAAACATACACACCATTAGTTATACCATATTTTCTAATATAACAAGAGTAGGAAATGTGGCCATGAGTGCCACAACAAAAGCATGTAGGAACCTTTTTATTAAATTTTTTCTTGTTGGGCCGATTAATAGGTCTCCTGTATGGTCTTCTCCTACGCATAGGGGAGTATATCCTAGTCGGGTATGGTCACCAACATTCCTGGTTTTACTAAGCATAATGTCTAACATGTTTTGACTCTTTGTGAGTTTGGCGAGTTTTTCATTTTTCAAATCATCGCAAGAATCACACACAGTTGGTTGACATAAATTATTATCAGAGCAATTGCATGCATTACAGGAATAGATCAAATCTAATGTTTCGTTTTCTAATTTTAGTTCATCTAATTCTTTTTGTAATGAAACTATTTTTTATTCATTAAGCAGGATTACTCTTTTCCTATCGGAACTAATCCTAGCTAATTTCTTTAACTCATCATGCAATTCGACATACACATTATATAAGTCCTCATAAGGAGGAGAATAATCAGATGAAGTAGATGATGTGTCAGAATATACCTCGCTATTTACCTCTTTTGAATTTGAGCAACAAGCATCATCTGTTCTCGTCATTAAGCATAGTTTTGTTGTCTCCTCTTCATCTGAGGTGCTGGATGTCGTGTCCTCCTCTGGCACGTCCCATACTATATAAGCTTTCTTCGAGTTGAAGTCCCGAGGAGTGCTCTTATCTGAATCAACCTTCTTGAGGTAAGTAGGACATTGGAACCTCATATGTCCTGGCTTACCACATTCATGGCAAGTGAAGCGCTCTTTACTCTTTCCTTTTCTGGTCGACTCCCGTGCTTCTTTCTTCTAGAAATGTTTGAAGCCTCCTTTTTTTAGGAATTTCCCGAATTTGCGTACGAGAAGGCTCAAAGTTTCTTCGTCTACATCTGAATCAGATTCGTCTTCTTCTCTCTATTATGTGGATTGAGACGCTGTTGCCTTGAGAGATATACTTTTCTTTTTGCGATCTGATTCTTCGTGTTTAGTCAGGCATCTATGCTCCATTTCGTGCTCTTGAAATTTTCTGAACAATGTCGCCAAAGGCATGGAGTCAAGATTCTTTGATTCCATAATAGGTGTTACTTTTGATTACCATCTCCTGTCAAGACATCATAAAACTTTGTTAGTAAGCTCTCCTTTCTTAAACAATTTATCCAAAGCAACTAAATGGTTAACTATATGAGTAA
>NW_017727752.1:388860-390198 GCF_001865875.1 Lupinus angustifolius | reverse complement strand
TACTGAACCTTTTTGCGTTCATCATCGGTCCATAGACTTTTCGGTTTATCATTCGGTTCATCGTCCACTAAATGTTGTGGAACGAATGGCCCGTTGACTACGGATTCCCAAATATCCGAGTCGATGGCCTCTATAAAGATTTTCATGTGAACTTTCCAGTAGGCATATCCTTCGCCACTAAAAACGGGAGGGTGGTTAATGGATGCGCCATCACCACCAAAAGGGTTGGTGGAACCCATTTAATTTGCCTAACGGATCACGCGGATACAATTGAGCTAGCACGACGTACAAGCTCTAAAATACACCTAGAAGGGGGGGGGTTGAATAGGTGTCGTGGTTCTCACTTACCGCTATTTTCACCAAAATCCTATTCTAGAAAATCACCTAGTTAATCGATTAAAGCTATGACTTAATCGATTAAGTCGCATAGAATTAGCATTTGCTGAAAGGCTTAATTACATAGCCAATTAAAGATTATGCAGAAATGATATAGCAAATATATTTGAACACAAATGATCTTTATTTGGCAGTAATACTATATTTAAAATATCAGCTACAATAGGCAATTAAAAGCTACTTAAAACATTAAAGAGATAAGGGAAAGAAACAACCTGCAACAAGGTTTTTATACAGGTTCGTTTTGCGGTCCACTGCAAAACTACATTCAGTCCTCCCCTCTGATCTGGGAGATTTTCTTCACTAAAATTGAAGCCAATGTATCTTACATACACACTTCCAATTACAAGACCTTGAACACTACCTTCTTGAATTCTTAGAACCTCTCCCTTGGTTTAACCTTACCCAATCGCCTAGGAAAACCTTTCCTATGATCCAACCCCAAGCAAGAGTATGTTCTAAACTCAAGACCTCCATGTCTTGGTGAAGACTCTCTGATCTCGTTGGTGGTACGACACAAAGAGACGACTTTCCTTGTTACACAAATAACACACAAAAAAAGAGTAATGTGAAGCACAAAATAGCTCAAATATTACAAGAAAGAACAAGTTATAAACCCTATACAAATACCACAATTACTAAGAATATGTATAAGATCAGAATCATGAGGAACATGTCATTTCTACCATTAAGAACTATCTAAACAATAATGAAAGAATCATGCAAGAACAAGATAGAATGATGAACATATTTGATAATATGCAATGGATGACATGTGAATCCCTAAGCATAATACTATCTCACTCTAATCGCACATACAATTCTCTATACCTATATGACATACAAAGAATACGAAAATATGCAACTTAGCAATTCAAAAATGAATGAATGTATGAAGCATGGTGTAAAAACACATTTTATATAGAAAAGATGTTTTGCACC
>NW_017727752.1:388495-388760 GCF_001865875.1 Lupinus angustifolius | reverse complement strand
TAATTTTGTTGTGAAAAGTTGTTGTAACATTGGGAATCTCAAGGTGTCGTATCACCTAAGAGATTGAGTTGTATCTTCATATTTCTTAGAGTTCTTGATTAGGAAAGACAGAGGTTCTTGGCTGGGGCTACGCGGAAAGAAAAGTTTTCTTTGTCGGTAGGAAGGGAGTCAAACCATAGAATAAGGTTCTTTGGTTTCAAGTGAATGTCTAAGTGTTGTAATTGGAAGAAGTGCTTGTAAAACTTTGTTTCAATTATAGTGAAGG
>NW_017727752.1:387713-388395 GCF_001865875.1 Lupinus angustifolius | reverse complement strand
TCTTTATTGCATTTAATCGGTTAACTTGTATAGTAGAATTAATTGCTATATTCTGTATCTTTGCTATACTGTTAATACTCTGATAAAATTGTAAGCTCTGTGTATTCATTTCATTATCGGTTAATTGTCGTGCAAGTAATTGAATCTGCCTAAGCTTACTGTTTCTATTTTAATCGATTAAATCAAGTGCATTAATCGATTATCCTCATTCTTTTAATCGATTAAATCGGGATGATTCAGCATTAAGTGTTGAGTTTCGAAAAGTGGTATTCTAACCGCTACACCTAAACCCCCCCTTCTAGGTGTATTGTAACCACTGATACCTAACAAGTGGTATCAGAGCTAGTACGAAGTGCTAGCTCAACCGCGTATTCGTGATCCTAAGGGAAAAAGAATGGGTTCTTCAAACCCGTTTGGTGGTGATGGTTCATCCATTAATCGACCACCTATATTCAGTGGTGAAGGGTATGCTTACTGGAAAGTGCGCATGCAAATTTTTATAGAAGCCATAGACTCGGATATTTGGGAATCCATAGTCAACGGCCATTTCGCTCCACAGCATCTTGTGGACGATGAACCTAAAGACATGCCTAAAAGCCTATGGACCGATGGTGAGCGCAAGAGGGTCCAGTATAACCTACGCGCCAAAAATATCATCACATCGGCCCTATCCTACGATGAG
>NW_017727752.1:361916-387613 GCF_001865875.1 Lupinus angustifolius | reverse complement strand
CTCATTCTTTTAATCGATTAAATCGGGGTGATTCAACATTAAGTGTTGAGTTTCGCAAAGCGGATATTCTAACCGCTACACCTATTCAACCCCCCTTCTAGGTGTATCGTAACCACTGATACCTAACAACTGAATTATGTTTTTAAGTTATCTGTTGAAACTGTTAAAAATTGTTTTCATGTTAATCGATTAAAGCTTCACTTAATCGATTAACTGTCATATTTTCAGTTAAGATGTTAATTGGTAAACTACCTATATGTTATGCTTATCAACTATACATGTTTTACCTTTATGATATGCCTAAAATGCACAAATAACATGTATGATTAATGCATGAACATATAATAAACTAGATGGCATGTCTCATGTAAATGATATGATAGTTTTTAGATTTGTGAGATTTGCATCTAGGTTTACCTAACCTAGACTCAATAACTAAGACACATCTAAGACTCTAGTCTAGACATGAAGCTCTTGAATCTTGGGCATTTTGATTTGTTGAGTTATCTTTAAGCTTTCACTAAGTCCTCTGTCTTCATCAAAACATAGGCAAGCTAAGTGCTCTCTTGACATATTGAAATTTCAATTAACACATGTTTTTATTAGTTTGTTGATTACTTTGTTTAGTTAAATTTGTTACCTATTCATGTATTATAAATAAGGTCTTATGCCTTGATCAAATAATGAGAAATATTCTCAAATTTTATTTACGCTTTCGCAACAACATATTCGCAGTAAGTACCACAAAAAAATAAGGGGAACAATAACATGGTAACACATTTTTATCCTTTTATATACAATAGAGTAACACTTTTGCCATTGAAAACACATATAAAATCAAGTACTTGTCTCTCCATTAATGGAGAGGATCTTTGTTCCTTAAATATGTAGTCTGATTCAGTCATTCATCATCTCCTCCATTAGATTTTTCTTCTCAGCCACATGATTCCTTCAAAAGTGTGCGATGCCCTCCTATTGACATGAAGAAGTTATGGAACGATGCCAAAATCTTGATTCCAACTGGTGATTTTTCAACTCATAATGTTTGCTTCTTCACCTGAAATTGCTTCTTTCTTTTAGCTTTGTGAACCACGTATTGATGGGGTTAAAGATGTTGATGTTCTTGCTTCAAGGTCACCCATTCATGTTTATTATTTTGAAAAGGGTCTGAAAGCTAGAAGTTTCAATAATGTTAGAGAATTTAAAGATTATGACCACTGGATAGACAAATGGGTAGGCAAAATGATCAATTTTGGCGATATTTGGGGATATATGATCTTGTCATGCTGCCTCACCACAAGATCAAACTAGATGAAAACATGATTAGAACTGGTGCATAGTAATGGTGTGAGAACACTAACACATTCCAATTTCCCCATGGCATGATGAGCCTAACACTCTTCGACATTGCTGCTATTAGTGGACTTTGACCCAACGACCAAACTCTAACACTCTTGAGCCAGCCAAAGACCAACATCAAGATTGATATTGGTGTTGGCCCTTATACAATGAACATCTACACCACCACCATGTATAAGAAATATAAGGATTTAGACATATTGATGAAGAGAATGTTGCATCATATTTAACTCTATGGTTGAGTGCTTTTGTGTTTTGTCCCAAAGGCTTTTAACTAAATGTGACTTTGAGGTAGTACCAAACTAAGGAAATATCATTGGTAGTACAAAAAATATGACTTTGAGACACCTGACCAACATAGTCAGTTTTTGGCTTAGGATTATGCTTTGATGAATACTTTTATGCAAATGACTCATATCCTAATGAACCGTGCATTTTCTCCATAAAACTACAATCAAAGTTATGGATTTGTGCTGATACAAAGGGTTTGAGGTAAAAGATAATGTATTTATGTGTTATGTAAAATTAATGAAATAATAATAACAACTATAACAAAAAATTCTTATTATCTAATACATAGTGGTCGCTCAACACCCCTGAAGACACAGACATAAATTGGTCGAATCCCATTAACAAATTCCTTATGTTATACTCTCTTCCTTATTCTTTTTCAGTATTTGCTTGCTTGTTCCCAAAAAATGGTATCAGATGACTCTTAATCTAGGTGTCAAATTCGAAGTGAGGAAGTTCGATGAAACTAGTAATTTTGGATTGTGACAAAAGCGAGTTAAGGATATGTTGGCTCAATAAGCTCCATTGAAAGTGTTGTGTGAGAATAAACCAAATAATATGGATCAACTAGATTGAGAAGAATTAAAGAAGAAGGCTACAAGAACGATACAAACCTGCCTATCAGATAAGGTAGTGTACCACATTAGGGATTTAAAGTCACTAACATAAGTATGAGAGATATTACAGAAATATTTCATGTTGAAGTCCCTAACAAACAATTTGTACTTGAAACATAAATTCTTTGACTTGAAGATATATGAGGGTACTAGTTTGTAACAACATCTCAAGACAAAATCTAGGGGAATGATCTTAGAGCGATGGTCTATATGTGAAAGAAATCTAAGTGCACGAGAGGAAGCAAGAGAAAAGAGGTCATGCAAAAGAGAAAAGATTGAATACTAAAGAGAAAACATCATTAAAGTCCTTGAAGTACAAACCTATTGGGAATTATAGAAAGGATTCTTTCAATGAATATAGTCCTAACAAGCTAGATGGAAAAGATGGAACAACTATATATGCAAATGTTGCACATATAGGTAACTCTAGTTATAATATTGAAGGTGATATGATATTTGTATCCTCAAATCAAAGTAAAAATGGGTTAATATTTAATACTAGTTCCTCCCACCACATGACACCAAACACAAAATAATTCACCACATATAGAGCATGCAATTTTGGGGACATTGTGATGAATAACAATGATTTCTTTTGGGACATTACTGGCTAAAGGATTCAATATAGCTGATGGGAATGATGATACTCTCTTAGGACGCAAAGATGCTTTGACTTGATGAAGGGCAAGAGAATTATAAGCTCTTAGGTAATATAATTGTAAGTAGAGTTATTAAAGTGGCTGAAGAGATTTCATTTGACAATTATAAGCATTCCAGGAAAGTAATAAAGTATTTTTATTAGGTATCCAATATGATTTGGGTCCTATAGGGTTAGCATCTTTCTCAACCCACTTATACTGACCAATTGGTAGACTAATTTTTTTAATGTAACAAGAATTAGGTGTCTGACCTATGATTTTACAATAAAGGCAAGCATGTTAATGTTGGTGAATCCTAGGTTTTATTTTGAATAAAGCATTTATGTGGATACTTTATTTATCAAAATTCTGCATGCTTCCCTTGTCAATTTTTACTAAGACATTTATTTTATCTCTTGAGAGATGATTATTAGAATAGTCTAGACCTTTTCAATCACTAGTATGTCTTTGATTTCTCAAAATATAATCCAAATTGCGATCACTCTTATTGAGTCCATTAAGCTCTAGGCTTAATGATGAAACTTTTGTTTCCAGACTGTCATAATTAGGACACTTAGAAGAAAGCTTGACCTTTATGAGATCCATATCATTTCTTAAAATTTTATTATAATTTTCCAAAATAGTAATATCATTTTTCTGTTTTGGAAATAATTTTAAAAGATTCATATATTCTCTATGAAGTTCATTCAAAGCATTTTGAAGTTCATTAAAAGAAGGTCTATCTAAAATTTTAGAATCACTTTCCTCATTGTCTTCATATTGATGGGATGCCATTAGGTTCTTAATTGAAACTAATATCATTGTCTTCCCATGCAATGTATGCTTGTCTTCATGTCTTCTTTTTTGTTTTCCCTTTAAAGGGATTCTTCTTAAGTGTGGGGCAATCAACCTTGATGTGGCAAGGTTTCCCACACTCGAAACGTGTAAATTTTTATCCTGATGCAGAAGCTTTACTAGTAGATTCATGTCCTCCATTCCATCATCATTTGTTTCATCTCCTGAGGTTTCACATGAGTTTGCCTTCACTTTCAAGGATATATTCTTGTGTTTCTTTTCTTGTTCTTCATGTTGTTCAAGATTGTTCTTCCAACTCATGTTCCTACGATTTACCAAACAAAGAAGCCAATCAAATTTTTGATGGGCTTTTCTTTTCTGATATGGTTATTACCTTTAGTTGCCATGTTCTAGTTAGTGACCTAAAGACTTTAAGGTTAAGGTCACTGTTTGATAAGACTTTTCCTAGAGCGATTAGGTGGTTGGTAAAATGAGTGAACCTTTTCTGGAGATCAAGAGTTTTTTCTCCATGTTTCATTCTGAATATTTCATACTCTTGAGATAGAGTATTGAGTCTAGATCTCTTAAATTCTTTAGTTCCTTCATAAGTTGTTTTTAGAGTATCCAACATCTCCTTGGCGGATTTACAATTGGATACTTTAAAGAACTCATCCATGCTTAAGGTTGAGGTAAGAATATTTTTGGCCATAAGGTCATATTGAACTTTCTTTTTGTCCATATCGTTTTAGATACTTTATGGCTTAGGTTCCTTGACACCATTGATAACAATCTACAGACTGTATGGACCCTCTTCTATGGTCTTCCAAAAGTCTAAATCTTGATATTCAATAAAGATTCTCATGTCGATTTTCTAGAAATTATAACATTCTCCGACATAAATTGGATGACTATTTATGTTGGAACCTTATACTAGAAAGGACTTTGAGATCATCTTAAACTTTAGGATATAGGGAACATATTACCCAACCTAAGCTCTAGTATCAATTGCAAGATAAGATGGCAAACTAGGGGGTGAATTAGTTTTCTGGTTTTTCTGCACTTAATGTAGAGTTTTGCAAATTAGAAAATTTTTAGAGTCGAGATGCATGGGAAAAAGGTAAGTGTGCAAAAATCAACTACAGAGATGTAAAATAATATATGGAAAAAAGAGACAAAGAGATTTTAACTATGAGAAATATCAATTGTTACAAATCTCAATCTGAGACTCTGTCTCTAACACTCACCAAATCTTATTTTTTTTAGAAGTACACCACTTCTAAAACACTCTTTCCCTTTCCCCACACCCTATGGTGAAATATATAGAAAATTGATATAAATGAAAAACTTTGTTTGTAGGGCTAGGATTGCTAAATGTGTGTAACAATTGAATATTCAATTCTTATATGTCAATAACATAAAGTATAACACAAATGCTCAATTGTTTAAGTGTATAAACATGAAAGAAAACACTTGAAAACAACTTTTCAGAAAATTCATAGAGTTTGAATAAGTTGTTTAAAATTGTGCATAAAGTGTATTGTGGTTGATCAAAAAGTTGTGTGAAAAGTCTGCATTTGAATCTGAATGATAATGGCCTTTAAAAAGGCTTCCAACCAGCCATCATACTTATACATGAAGGTAGAAGTCGATTGGAGTAACATCCATTCATTTGGGGAGAAGTTGTTTCATTTTGAAATTGAAAAACTGTTGTAACAACTATGAGTAATAGATACCATAGATGAGTAACATGTTCCCAAAAGTTTGTGTCCTGTTGAGTAACCAGTTAATCATTTGAGTAATCGATTACTCCAGGCTATTTTTCTTGATAACTTGTTAGCCAGTTTAGGTAATCGATTACTCTATCACAGTAACTCATTACTCGGTTAGACTAACCTGCTGCTTAACATTTTGAAAGTTTAAGTTCATTTTTAAAAAACCAAGTTTGCTACTATTCAAAAACTATTTCCTATGACCATTTGGTGATACTTAAGCTATGTTTGAGAGTTATGATGGAAAGGGAAGGAGAGGAATCAAAGGGCTAGGAAGGGGAGGAAGGGAAGAAGAGAAAGGGAAATGAAAAGGAAAGCAATCATTTCCCTTGTTTTGAGAGTATAAAATTTAGACGGGGAGGGTAAACTAATGATAAAGTTAAATATTTTTTTCCTTTGAAAGTAATTAACAATGAAAGATGAACAATAATATATAATTATATAATTTTACTCAAATTATTTTGGTATTTTTACATTTTATCTCCAGAAAAACCCAAAATTGGTGGAACTATAAAATTTGGCAGATGAATGGTTTCAGAGGGTTTGAGAGACCCTCATAAAACTTCTTCTCTTATCCATCCAACTCCCAAACAAGGGGGATGCTTTCTATAGTCATCTATTTTCTTCCCTTTATCTCCAAGATAAAACTCTCAAAAAATCCTTTAAGTAAATTACTTTAGGATAAAGTACTTATCTTAGAAAACTAGTAAGTCTTGATCTTGTATTGAGCATACTTCTGAGTCTTTAAAGTTGTTGGAGTTGTGTGAAATATGTTTTTATATGAAGTCCCACATTGTCTAGCATTATAATAGAGTAAGATATCAATGTTAAATATTGGACTCAAGTCCCTTGATATAATGTGCACCAAATATAGGCACCAAATAGAAACGCCCCATGGGTAGGTAGGCACATGAGTGTGCTAGGGTTTGTAATCCTTATTCTCTAATAATATCTTAGTAGCCGCTCAGCGTTCCCGAGGATGTAGGCACAATTAGCCGAACCCCATTAATAAATTCTCTTGTTTCTTCTCTTCTATTTATTCTATGCATGTTCCTACGATTTACCAAACAAAGAAGCCAATCAAATTTTTGATGGGCTTTTCTTTTCTGATATGGTTATTACCTTTAGTTGCCATGTTCTAGTTAGTGACCTAAAGACTTTAAGGTTAAGGTCACTGTTTGATAAGACTTTTCCTAGAGCGATTAGGTGGTTGGTAAAATGAGTGAACCTTTTCTGGAGATCAAGAGTTTTTTCTCCATGTTTCATTCTGAATATTTCATACTCTTGAGATAGAGTATTGAGTCTAGATCTCTTAAATTCTTTAGTTCCTTCATAAGTTGTTTTTAGAGTATCCAACATCTCCTTGGCGGATTTACAATTGGATACTTTAAAGAACTCATCCATGCTTAAGGTTGAGGTAAGAATATTTTTGGCCATAAGGTCATATTGAACTTTCTTTTTGTCCATATCGTTTTAGATACTTTATGGCTTAGGTTCCTTGACACCATTGATAACAATCTACAGACTGTATGGACCCTCTTCTATGGTCTTCCAAAAGTCTAAATCTTGATATTCAATAAAGATTCTCATGTCGATTTTCTAGAAATTATAACATTCTCCGACATAAATTGGATGACTATTTATGTTGGAACCTTATACTAGAAAGGACTTTGAGATCATCTTAAACTTTAGGATATAGGGAACATATTACCCAACCTAAGCTCTAGTATCAATTGCAAGATAAGATGGCAAACTAGGGGGTGAATTAGTTTTCTGGTTTTTCTGCACTTAATGTAGAGTTTTGCAAATTAGAAAATTTTTAGAGTCGAGATGCATGGGAAAAAGGTAAGTGTGCAAAAATCAACTACAGAGATGTAAAATAATATATGGAAAAAAGAGACAAAGAGATTTTAACTATGAGAAATATCAATTGTTACAAATCTCAATCTGAGACTCTGTCTCTAACACTCACCAAATCTTATTTTTTTTAGAAGTACACCACTTCTAAAACACTCTTTCCCTTTCCCCACACCCTATGGTGAAATATATAGAAAATTGATATAAATGAAAAACTTTGTTTGTAGGGCTAGGATTGCTAAATGTGTGTAACAATTGAATATTCAATTCTTATATGTCAATAACATAAAGTATAACACAAATGCTCAATTGTTTAAGTGTATAAACATGAAAGAAAACACTTGAAAACAACTTTTCAGAAAATTCATAGAGTTTGAATAAGTTGTTTAAAATTGTGCATAAAGTGTATTGTGGTTGATCAAAAAGTTGTGTGAAAAGTCTGCATTTGAATCTGAATGATAATGGCCTTTAAAAAGGCTTCCAACCAGCCATCATACTTATACATGAAGGTAGAAGTCGATTGGAGTAACATCCATTCATTTGGGGAGAAGTTGTTTCATTTTGAAATTGAAAAACTGTTGTAACAACTATGAGTAATAGATACCATAGATGAGTAACATGTTCCCAAAAGTTTGTGTCCTGTTGAGTAACCAGTTAATCATTTGAGTAATCGATTACTCCAGGCTATTTTTCTTGATAACTTGTTAGCCAGTTTAGGTAATCGATTACTCTATCACAGTAACTCATTACTCGGTTAGACTAACCTGCTGCTTAACATTTTGAAAGTTTAAGTTCATTTTTAAAAAACCAAGTTTGCTACTATTCAAAAACTATTTCCTATGACCATTTGGTGATACTTAAGCTATGTTTGAGAGTTATGATGGAAAGGGAAGGAGAGGAATCAAAGGGCTAGGAAGGGGAGGAAGGGAAGAAGAGAAAGGGAAATGAAAAGGAAAGCAATCATTTCCCTTGTTTTGAGAGTATAAAATTTAGACGGGGAGGGTAAACTAATGATAAAGTTAAATATTTTTTTCCTTTGAAAGTAATTAACAATGAAAGATGAACAATAATATATAATTATATAATTTTACTCAAATTATTTTGGTATTTTTACATTTTATCTCCAGAAAAACCCAAAATTGGTGGAACTATAAAATTTGGCAGATGAATGGTTTCAGAGGGTTTGAGAGACCCTCATAAAACTTCTTCTCTTATCCATCCAACTCCCAAACAAGGGGGATGCTTTCTATAGTCATCTATTTTCTTCCCTTTATCTCCAAGATAAAACTCTCAAAAAATCCTTTAAGTAAATTACTTTAGGATAAAGTACTTATCTTAGAAAACTAGTAAGTCTTGATCTTGTATTGAGCATACTTCTGAGTCTTTAAAGTTGTTGGAGTTGTGTGAAATATGTTTTTATATGAAGTCCCACATTGTCTAGCATTATAATAGAGTAAGATATCAATGTTAAATATTGGACTCAAGTCCCTTGATATAATGTGCACCAAATATAGGCACCAAATAGAAACGCCCCATGGGTAGGTAGGCACATGAGTGTGCTAGGGTTTGTAATCCTTATTCTCTAATAATATCTTAGTAGCCGCTCAGCGTTCCCGAGGATGTAGGCACAATTAGCCGAACCCCATTAATAAATTCTCTTGTTTCTTCTCTTCTATTTATTCGATGCATTTTATTTGATTGCTTGTGGCCAACACTGCTCAATGATAGATTTCGCAACACCAACAATTGGTATAAGAGCCAATTGGTATATGACTCTTAGCTTAGGCGTCAAATGATGGCTAAAGAGGGTGAAGGCGTGATGGCTAGACAAGGTGTGTTGAAAGTACTACACAAGGATAAAGTAGATGAGTTGAAGAAGAAGAAGAAAACATGGTGGAATAGTGGTCGGAGCGATGTATGTGTTGATCCAAAATCCCAGAAGTTCATGTACTAGAATAGGATCAAGGTGAAGATAGGGACTCATGTGTTGAGTTTGACCTAGAGACAGGTGCTGACAATATCTTTCTAGATGTTGAGAGAATGATCTCATTTGAGATGAGAAGTAAAATATCCTGATGGCATGTCTGGGACATCATAGTGAAGGATGTTAATTGTTAGCAGATCCATAAAAGCATAGAGGCGCTGAGTGAATTTGATGTACGGTGTAACATGAGTATTGGCTTTGATGCAAGTTGTAAACAAGCATTGGTAGAGATGTAGGGGTGTGACATGTGCTTGGATGCAAGGATGTGACACATTCATTAGTTAGCATTGATGCAAGGTGTGTGCTGTGGGTATACTCCTTATGGTGGAGCATGTTAGTTCTTTTAAACTAGGATTGTAAGAGTAGACAATGGTGGTAGCGGTTGAAGCTTTCCAAAAAAGCTCCAAGGTTCAGTTTGACTGAGTATTAAAGAGGGATGATTGTTGGTGAAATTTTGTGTAGATGTTCCAGTATATCGAATGACTTCCTAGAAATAGGTGGTTAGGCGACATGTTCTATTTGATGGTAGTTCGGGAAGCTGCACTACAAGTTTGGAGAGTTAGGCTCTTGGAAACATTGCCAATGACACTCAGAAGATCTATATCGTAGGGGAGCAGTTAAGGAGAATTAAAAATTGAGCAAGGTGGAGTCATATATTAGCTAAGGTGGAGATTCTTGTGTAGATTTCCTAAGGAGCGAGATATTCGTCTATTTCAATCAAGGTGGAGATTGTAGGAGATGTTTGAAATATGTTATTATATGAAGTCTCACATTGTCTAGCATTATAATAGAGTAGAATATCATTGTTATATATTGGACTCAAGTCCTTTGTTATAATGTGAACCAAATATAAGCACCAAATAGAAACACCCCATGGGCAGGTATGCCCATGGTGTGCTAGGGTTTGTATTCCTTATTCTCTAACAATATCTTGGTAGTTGCTCAGCATTCCTGAATATGTAAGCATAATTGACCGAACCCCGTTAACAAATTCTCTTATTTCTTCTCTTCTATTTATTATATGCACTTTATTTCTTCTCTTGTGGCCAATGCTACTCAATGACCATTTCCGCTGCACCAACAAATGTGTTCAATCCTTGTACTTCGTTTTGTGATGCTGGTGTTTTCATCAAAACCGAGTAAATGTTATGAGCAAGATCTTCTTCACGCTTACTTCATGTATATTTAGATATTTGTTATTCTAGTTGGAATTATAATATAATTGATTTAAATATTTTTTCTATAATTATTTTAAATTTTCGTGATGTTCGGAAGAATAACAAGTAATTTAATATAGGAAGCAAAATATATTGTGATTACTGATATATAAAATGCTCTTAATTTTAAAAATATAAACTAAAGGAAAAGTTTTTCAAACACGTCGAAAGCTATATATGTTATGAAAGTCTTTCTGAATTATTAAGTCAACATGTCCAATGACCAAGCTCGTCCAATGAGTCATCATTGTCAAAGAATCAAGTACGTGCAATGATGGCAATTGTGTTTAGCAACAATTACATCTAAACTCATGTGTATCTAATGACAAGTGCGTTCAAGTCACAACTGTGTGCAATGACTTTAATTGTTTTTATTCTATTAAATATATATGCTACTTACTCATTCAATAGTTTGAATTCATTTCAATTTATTGATATACACATTTAATGAGAATGTTTGATGTTTCAACTATTATTCTTATATCAAATGTCATATTTATTTGTAAGAAACATAGTAATTTTGGAAATACATACCTTGTACTCTAACCTTGTACTCTAACCTCTATGTAGATGAAGGAGACAAAACCATGCACACAATGAAATAATCAGAGAACAACTCTGAATTATGCAAGCAAGTGAAGTACATTGGATCCAATACATTATTTACAAGAATACTTAGTTAAGTATAGTGTCACGTTTAATACTGAAAAAAAGGGAATGAAGTATCTCCTGGTATAAGGAGATAAGTTATCTCCTCATGCTAGTGAAATCATGACATGTGTCATGTTTCATCATTTTCTATAAAAATAATTTTAAAAATAAACAAAATAACACACATGTCACATTTTTACTGGCTAGAGGAGATACGTTATCTCCTAATATGAGGAGATACATTATTATAAAAATAATAATTAATTAAGTTTAGAATCTGGAAAGATTTGGTAAGTGAAATAATACATATAAAATGTTTAGAGTCTAGAGAGGCTCGGTAGATAAAAAATACATGTTGAAAGAGATGTTTAATACTTGTATTATTATTTGGGAGATGTAGCTCTTAAAGTGAACCCGAATACATCTTTATATGTATTTTTATCCCTTATCTATTTACTACATTTGGTTATAGTAATAGTAGGGAATTGAACTTGATGTCCTTAGACTTTTTAAATCATTTTTAATCTTGGGGCTTAATATATAATTGCTTGTGAAAAAGTTTTAAAAGAATATTTTTCTAAAAACTTGAAAAACATAATTTAATACTCTTCTTGTGTTTGTATGTGTGAACTTCAATTTTAAGCCTCATTTCGATTGTGTTGTGCCCCCAAAAATTGACAGTCCGGTCAATGTTCAACATCTCTTCCATCAAGTACTTTTTTTAGAGTTCTTAACTTTATCTCTTAGACCATCAAAGATGTTGTGTTTCCCCCTCAAAAGGTAATTTTGACCATCCTCATTAAGTATATGTCATTCATATGAGGGTGCAACAGTTGCTACTGAAAATTCTAGGATTAGATCCTATTTCCACATCCAATGAATTATGTTTGTTGGTTTTCTAGGATTAGATCCTATTTCTACATCCAATGAATTGTGTCAAGGTGTTCTATGTCCCTCTAAAACATTTTAAATTACATATAGTCGTATTGCACTTCTAATAAAATTTGAATCATGATGTATAGTTATGAACCCATTAGTAATTTGCCAATTTGACTAGTAATTTGCCAATTTGACTAATAATTTGCCAATTTGACTAATAATTTGCCAACTTGGATTTAATTTAATTAAAATAAGGATAATTATTTTGAGCATTTTTGTATAGGAGGAGATTTCTCTTTAGCAATTGCCAATTAATTTCGTTTCAAAATTTCCTAGTATATTTTTCAAATGTATTGAATTAGTTGTATCTCTGTTGAGATTAAAGTTTAAACTCTTATAATAATAATAAGAAACACAACTAAAACTCAATTATAATGATCCCATAATTATTAGTCATCTTACACTAAGCTCACTTTCTCTTATTCTTCTTGTTATCAAGAAGGGAAAAATGCGATTAGTGTCATCGATATGACGGCAAACATGATAACAAAGAAATATGACAAGCTTCACAAGGATGGGTGAGGCAATGTTTAAGGGCGTGCGTGTTTTAGCTTCGCAGAATTGACAAGTTTCATAATGTCAACAATAGCTTTAAGGAGATAGGTGGCAGCGGTTTTGAAGCGGAAAAAAAGGTGTCCATTATAATGTAAAAAACACAAATTAGTTAGGAGAATAATATATCTCTTAGTGGGAGGAGACAATTTGTCTCCTTCTACCACTTAAATGTTAACAAGTGTCTATTTCTATTTGCTTATTTTAGTGTTTTTTTGTTCTAAAACTTAAACTGTGTTTATGAGGAAAGAAGAGTTTATCATCTCAACAAAGGAGACTAGCATACCCACTGCCATGAGAGGACAGAAAAATCTCATATTGTCACGACTTCAACCTTCCATCTTTGCCCCACCAGCCACCGTCCCCTCACCCAAAAACAAAGAAGAGTAGCACCCAATATCATGTCACAACTTCATTACCACAAGGAGGAGATAAATTTCATGATATTTGATTTTATTGGGATTATGTATTTATGTATGTTAGTTTAGATTCCTATAAATGTTCCCCTTCTTCAAAATCCATAAAACTAATATTGATGTTTGTGGAAGCTAGGAATTCACAGCGAATTCGAGAACTTCAATGGAATAAGAAGTAGAGATTCTTGCAAGAAGAAAAAGAATTTGAACTTTCTTATTGAAAATAGACAATGAATTATAGATAAGATACAAGTGTATTTGAATTAAAATGTCAAAATATAACAAATAACTTGTTAACAAGTTATTTATAAAAGTTCAACCAACTAACTAATTTTACTTTTACAAATATATCCCTAACATTACCCCTCCCATTGAATTTTTTTTGTCCTCAAGAATGTAATTGAGAAAACTGATTGCAAAGATCAAAATAAAACTCTCAAGTAGTATCTTTTGGCAATTGATGCTTCCTTTGAACCAAAACCCTTGTGATAACTCGTCCAATTGAAATGCTTCCAATCAACCCAATCTTAGTTTCATAGGATGCACCCCTTAATACGTGTCTCTTTCCAACCATAGAGCGTTCCATATTCAATTTGTCAAGATTCCAAGTAGTAACATCCAATATTATTTGTTGGGTATCAACAGGTCAGAATACACCTAGAAGGGGGGTTGAATAGGTGCCGTGGATCACTTGTTCCTCTTTTTCTATATTTGCGCAAAACTAAAACAGATTGCAGTTACCAATTATCCTGACACTCGCACAACTTGATTCTTTGGTTTCTTGTACAACAAATTACCGATTACCAAATCCTTACACAGTTAATTGATTAATGAGATTACAGAAAGACAATAAACATATTATAGCATGCAACTCATATTAACACAATTAATCAACAAAGTAAAGACAGAAAGTAAAGAGATTAAGGACTAGAAAGAGGTTCACAAGGAATTTTACCTTGGTTCATTTGTTGTCCACTACAAACCACATCCAGGCCTCCCTTCTGATCTCGGGAGATTTTTATTCAACTATTGCAATTTGTGAGTTGTACAAACACACTTCCAATTACAAAATCAGAAAAACTAAGTCGATCCTTACTTAGCCCCTACGAGCTTGACAATGTAGGTTTGACCTAACTAAATCGCCTACTCAGATCTCCTATCCTTTCGCAAGCGGCCCCATCCTTGGTATCGCTTGAACTCAGACCTCTTAGCCTTTGAGAAGAATACCAAGATCTCTCTCGTAGTGAAACAATTCACAAAGAGATCAATTTCCTTGTTCAAACAGATTGTATTGAGTTGACTTGAGTACTTAATACTCGAATTCAACAATTGAAAACTCAATCTAAAATATAAAGTAGAAAATCCACTAGAACCTAATTCTAAATGAAATCAATGCATTAGGTTTTCGAAAAATGATTCTCACTCTTTTTAGAAAAATATTTTCCTCACAAATCTCTCAAAGAAATCAAGAACAACATGCAAGAATTTGATGCATAGAAAAATACAACCTAGATGCAATGATATTAATCTCTAAGCCTAAATTAGAATGCTTTCACTCCTTAGGTTTTCTAAATGCACTTTCTCACTATAATGCATTTTATGAAAATGTATGCTCTCTAACAATTTCTGAAATATGCAAATTATGCCACATTGGCAAGAAATACAGAATTTATACTAATCCCACTCACACTGATATTAATCGATTATCCTTCCATTTAATTGATTAACGGGTTATTAAAAATCAGTTTTCAGTTATGTCTTAATCAATTATATGGTGTCTTAGTCGATTAACGTGCTAACAACATCAGATCAGTTAGTAACTAAATTTTAGATAACAGATTACACTAACTACTTAATCGATTATACTGAGTTAAAAATGTTTTTCTTTGATGTAAGAAATATATGGTAAACTACCTATATGATATGCACATGCTTTACATAGCTTTACAAAATATATTACCTTTAATGCATGAAACTATGTATATGTATGCATGAGTCTATTCATCATAAGATATCTAGATGATATGTCTCAATTTTAATCTTGTCCTATATTAGTTCTTGTAATACTTTCCACCTAGGTTTACCTAACCTAGAATCAAACTAAGACAATCATCTTAAGACTTCTAATTACAAGTAAATATAATAAAGTCCTGAATCTATAGATGCAACCTATGAGTCTTCGGCTCGTTTTTAGTTGTACGATCTTCAAGCTTTCTTGTATGTGTGTTTCTTTCATCAAAACTCGGGTTAGCCGTAAATGTGCAGGTCTTAACTCTTTGCACTTTTAATCTCCCCCTTTTTGATGGTGACAAACACTTCACCAATTTCTTGTTTGATAAGCTTGATGATGATCAGCATGTGTTTGCTTAGGTTGGTTATATATCGAAGTTGCGCTGCTCTCCCTTACTTTGTTCTCCCCCTCAACCAAGCTATGAGGTGAAATACACACAAGTAGGTAGCAAACTTATGCACGAAAGCTCATCAACCTGAAACACATCAAACAACAAAAAACAACATTTCTCCCCCTTTTCATATTATCAAAAACTGTAGACAATTAAGAGATAATAGTTGGTCAAAAGTAAGAAGAGATATAAAATTTGTGGTAAGAAACTGTAATTAATAAAAAATTATAGGCTTTGATTGGATTAATTAGTTTTTAGAAAATTGAGCAGATGCACACAATCTCTGCATTTAATTGATTATCGAGGGCACTTAATCGATTAAATTAAAAAAAAACAGCATATGAACAAGGTTAATATGACACATTCATCATGTAAATATTCAATCAGTTATGGAAAGATTAACAATTCTGATATAGTCAGGTTTCGAAAAGAAAGAAACAACATGATATTTGCAAAATGAAGGAAACAATTACTGAAATGGAGTTCAACAACATATTACAAGCCAAAATATCACAATGCTCAAAAATAATAAAAAGTACAAGACCTAAAACACAATATTGGACGACAAAATATAACACCTATAGGCTAGACACTCCTAGAATAATCCTAAGATTGTGAAAGAGGACGTCTTTCTTGAGGATGCATTATGTCATGAGTGGTCCGAATGAGGAAGCCCAAACCGTTGATTTCTTCATGTAAGCGATCATTTTGTCTCTCAAACCCAGATTGAAGCATGTTTCTCATAGACTCATAGTGTGTGTCAATGAGAGCATTGACCCTCTGTTCCATAGCATCTAAGTAAGCTATCCCGAATGAAGGTTCTTGAGGCATAGCAGAAGCCTCCCCCTGATTCTCTAGAATCGATTCATTCATGGGAACATCTTCATCAAATAAGTCTAAATCCACGGTTGTGTTATGATCCTGTTGATATTCCCAAGCATTTTTATACTTCTAAATACCCATTTTGTGGATGAGATTATCTCCAATCAAGTGCGCTCACGAGAGTTCGTTGTAATAATCAACGTATCAGACGTATCTATTTCTAGATGGTCAATGATACACAATATGAATAATCCATATGCAAGCAGCTTGTTTGATGAGGTTGAGATGCCATTCATAACCTTTAGAATCTCATCAGGCCATTTGATCCTTCTATTTTTCTCCGACAACAAACATGAATTTCAGGTCATTTATAGTAGGCTGAGCATGGTTAGTGTTCCTTTGAATTAGAATATACTCTACAATATATTGCAGAAGACGATTCTCAACAGATAATGTTCCAGCTTTAGTTAGCTCACCTTGCACATACATGTGAGGTCCCTTGAGATACAATTTGTACATTTCAGTCACATCGAATGAGTTCCATAACTCATTCGAGCATTCTCCAAGGCAACAACCATCACTAGCTAATCCACCCACATCCAGAAATAATTTTTCATTCAACTCAAATAGTTTTCCCGCAACCATAGACCACTAAGTTCCATCTTTGTATCTAAGGTTTGCAAAAATTCCCTAACAAGAGTAGGGTATACCGTACAGTTAAGCTCCAGAAATTGGGTAACACCTTAAACTTCCAATCCATATGGAAATTCGAATCCTTAAGATAACATCCAAGCCATATCCGCATATCCGATATAGGTTGGTTTCCTCCCTTGAAACTTTGCTAGACTAGTTTCTTGCAAAATCAGTCAATAGTAGGGGTCACCTCGATCCCTCCTATCACCATGCCCGGAACCAGAGCCGATTTCAGATCTTCTTGGACGACTAGTAGTGGTTTTGACTCTCTTTTGTTTACCATCAGCCATTGTTCTGAGATTAGAAAGCTATAATCGATTATGTAATCGATTTGGGGTGATTTTTGGTTAGGGTTTTAGGTTGGGGAAGAACTAGATTTTCGGATTTCTTGATGGTTGGAGGCTAAAAGGTGGCTAACAAGAATTAAGGACACTCGTTTTGGATTACTATATTGAAGGAAAAGATAAGTTTTACGACTGGACAGATAAAAAGGTAGGAATTGAGATTTTAGGGTTTGAAAAACTTTCCCAAATGCACGTTGAATCTATTATATTTTGCTGCCGTTAATCGATTAAGGCTTATGTTAAACGATTAAGAAATGTCAAAATCTTATGCAACTGAGCCCAATTAATCGATTAAAGGAATACTTAATCGATTGAAGATAGAGATTTTAAAACGTTTGAGCTACTAGAACTCAGTTTAATCGATTATCATACAGGATAATCGATTAACATTAGTAAAATTGCAGATTTGAGTGTGTTTTTTAGATTAACAAGGTATGCTAAGATTTTTAACCTAAGAAACTATTTTAGAAAGAATTACACACTTCTAACACTTAAACATGTAATCAGGAAGGCAATTTATTAAGCACAAAGGGAAACATCCATTTACATATAACATATAGATGAACACATTTATCATACAAAAGGCACAAAACACGATTAATCAAACTAGTTAAGATATTTTTCAACAAGAATTCCAAGTTCTCTCCTAAGAACAAAGAACGAGTCCCGTGGAAGGGGCTTGGTGAAAATATCAGTTAGTTGTTTAGTGGTTTCAACAAATTCAAGTACACAATCACCTTTTTGAATATGATCAACCAAAAAATGATGTCTTATCTCTATATGCTTAGTTCTAGAATGCAAGATGGGATTCTTAGATAGGTTTATGGCGCTTGTATTGTCGCATTTAATTGGTATCTTTTCCAAAGAGAGATCGAAACCCATAAGTTGTTGCTTCATCCAAAGGATTTGAGCGCAACATACACTGGCGGTAATGTACTCCGCTTTGGCGATGGATAAAGCAAAACAAGCTTGCTTTTTGCTATGCCATGACACTAGGGAGCTGTCTAATAGGTGGTAAGTTCCACTAATGCTTTTCCGATCTAGTTTACACCCAGCGAAGTCAAAATTGGAATAACCTACCAAGGAAAGTGAGACATCCCTAGGATACCATAGTCCCATATTAAGGGTTCTCTTTAAATATCTCATGATACGTTTAACAGAAGTAAAGTGTTATTCCTTAGGCATACATTAATATCTAGCACACATGCAAATACTAAACATAATATTAGGGCGACTCGAAGTTAAATATAATAACGAGCCTATCATGCCATGATATTTAGTTACCTTACCACTTTCCCTTTATCATTATTATCTAAATAGCATGAGGATGCCATAGAAGTGGATGCTTCTTTGCATTTTTCCATTTCGAATTTGCGTAGCAATTCTTTGCAATATTTTGATTAGTGAACAAATATGCCACTATACATTTGCTTGATTTGTAATCCTAGGAAGAAGGTAAGTTCTCCTATCATTGACATTTCAAATTCATCCTGCATCAAATCAGAAAACTCCTTGCAAAGGAGGTCATTAGTAGCTCCAAAGATAATATCATGAACATATACTTGAACTAGTAAAACATTATTATCTGATTTTTGGATAAAGAGCGTTGTGTCGACTTTGCCTCTTATGAACCCCTTTTCCAAGAGAAAGGTGCTCAATCTATCATACCAAGCTCGAGGAGCTTGCATTAGGCCATAAAGTGCATTTTTAAGCTTATAGACATGGTTCGGAAATTTATAATTTTCAAAGCAGGGCAGTTGCTCATCATAAACCTCCTCTTGAATGAATCCATTCAAGAAGGCGCTCTTAACATCCATTTGGAACAACTTAAAATTCATAATCGATGCAAATGCCAATAGCATTCTTATGGCCTCTAACCTCGCAACAGGGGTGTAGGTTTCATCGTTATCGATACCTTCCTCTTGGTTGTATCCCTTGGCCACAAGGCGTGCTTTATTTCTATTAAGCCAGATTCATCAAGTTTTTTTCTAAACATCCATTTAGTGCCAATTATTGGATGGTCTATTTTTTTCGGGACCAAGTCCCACACATTATTACGCTCAAATTGGTTTAGCTCTTCTTGCATAGCTATACCCTACTGCACATCCTCAATGGCCTCATCTATGGTCTTAGGCTCTATTTGTGATACGAAAGCAACGAAATTACAAAAGTTATGCAAGGAGCTACGGGTTACCACCCCCGTAGAGATATCACCTAATACTTTATCGAGTGGATGATCTTTCTTGGTTTTCCACGTCCTCGACAAGTCATGATGATACTCATTGACTTTTTCATCATCCTTATCTTCTTTGTCCTTTTCCAAGTCCTTAGAGTATGCTTCTTCCAAAGCTCCGGTAACATCATCAAATAAAACGTTTCTCTTCTCTTTTGGTGAAGATTCGTCAAAATGAACATGAATCGATTCTTCTACAATCATAGTGTATTTATTAAAAACTCTAAATTATTTACTATACATCGAATACCCTAAGAATATACCCTCGTTAGCCTTTGAATCGAATTTTCCTAAAGCTCGTTTTCCATTGTTTAAAATAAAATATTTGCATTCAAAGGCATGAAGATGAGATATATTAGGTTTTCAGCCTCTTAATAACTCATAAGGAGTTTTTAACAATTTAGGCCTAAGAATTACTCGATTTATAACATAGCAAGTCGTATGTACAACACTGGCCTAAAAGTATTTAGGCCCTTTGCTTTCATTAAGCATGGTCCTGGCCAACTCATCTAATACGCAATTTTTCCTCTTAACAACTCCATTTTGTTGAGGAGTTCTAGGAGAAGAGTATTAATGTAGGATACCATGTTTATCACAATACTTGTCGAACAGGTGGTTCTCAAACTCACCAGCATGGTCACTTCGTATATATACAATTTTCAGGTTAAGTTGGTTTGGATTTGTTTGGCAAGGCTCTTAAAGGATTTAAATGCGTCACTTTTAGCATAAAGGAACATGTTTCATGTGAACCTATAAAAATCATCTATGATTACTAAGGCGTAGTAGCGACCTCCAAAACTCATGATTTGCGATGGTCCAAACATGTCCATACAGAGAAGCTCCAAAGGCCTAGTTGTGGAGATTGCATTTTTAGTCGCAAATGAGTTCTTAACTTGGTTACAGTTTTGGAAAGTGTCGCAAGCTTCTTTAGACTTGAAATTAAGTTTAGGTAGACCAACAACTAAATCACGTGAAGACAGTTTATCTAAGTGTTTAATATGTATATGCGCAACCCGCCTATGCCAAAGCCATATGTCATTTCTCTCTAGAGATAAAACATTTTGAGAACAGTGTAGTGACATCCTCCAAATTAACCATGTATATGTTATTTATATGATGACCAACAAACTTAACATTATGAGATAAACTATCACGAATAATGCAACAACCAGAATCGAAGGATACTTTGTTACCTTTATCGCACAATTGACTGATGTTTAACAAGTTGTGCTCCACGCCTTCCACATAGAGCATGTCCTCTATCACACCTTGAGAAGCATTACCAACAAATCCAACTCCAAGTATTTTTCCTTGATTGTTGTCGCCATAAGTGAGATACCCTTTTCCTTTGAGTGATAGATCTAGGAATTTTGATCTGTCACTTGTCATATCCCTCAAACATCCGCAATTTAAGTACTAATGATGTCTATGTGTTCGTAGGCATACTTGCAAAACAAATTACTTGACTTGTTTAGGTACCCAATTGATATTGGGTCCCTTTTTGTTAGTAACCATGGTATTTTGTCCCTTCTTCACCCAAATATAAGAACCATCAGACACACCCTATTTTCTAATATAACATGAAGTAGTAGTATGGCCATAAGTGTCACAATAGAAATAAGTAGGCATGTGAGTTTGTGACTTTTTACGATTATAGACTACAGGTTTCCTATATGGTCTTTTCTTGCTAGTTTGGGGTTTATAACCTAATCCCATATGGTTACCAGGATTTCTAAATTCAGCATGTAAAATGTCAAGGTTAAATCTACTGTATGTAAGCTTTGCGAGTTTTTCTTTTAAACTTGAATTTTTAATTTGTAACGTCTCACAAGTATAGCATATAGTAGGTTGACATAAATTATCTTTCGAGTAGTTACATGAGCTACATGAGTATATTAGGTCTAAGGTTTCATTTTCAAGTTTTAACCCATCTAACTCTTTTTAAATTTTAATGATTTTTTATTCATGCAATAGGATTACCCGTTTTCTATCAATGTTAATCTTAGCAAGCTTTTTAAGTTCTTCATGTAATTCAGCAAATGCATTATATAACTCATCATATGTAGGAGAGTCATCAGTAGAAGATGAAGTATCAGAATATACCTCATTTGCATCATCTTGTCCACTAGAGCTGCAAGCTTCTTGTGTTTTGACCATAAGGCACATTTTATAGACTCCTCATCATTTGATGCGCTCGATGTAGTTTACTCGTCGGGAGCATCCATCATGATGTATGCTCTTTTTGATTTAAAATCTTGAGGAGTGCTCTTTTCTGATTCAAAATTCTTGAGATAGACTAGACATTATAGCCTCATGTGTCCAACCTTCCCACATTCATGGCAAGTGAAGCGCTCCTTTGGGATCTTGCCCTTTTTGGTTGAGTCACGTGCTTCTTTCTTCTAAAACCTCTTGAATCCCCCTTTCTTTTTCAAGAATTTGCCAAATTTCCGAACTAGGAGATTCATGGTTTCTTCGTCCATATCGGAATCTTCATCATCTTCTTGATCTTGCGAGCTGGTTGCTTTGAGAGAGATGCTTTTCTTCTTCCGGTCTGAATCTTTGTTCATGGTCAAACTGATATAAACCCTCCTAGGGCAGCCTTTGATCCCAAGGGCAAGAAAAGTCATGATGGTCCTACAACTAGGGCCAAGGCCAAGGCAGGGGTCCTTAAAGTCTCAAAGGGCACAATTGACCCAGGAGAGGGTATGTGAGAAGGTCATTTATGTCCTTAGGTCACTTTCTACTTAGGTTTATTTTATTTGCATTTGATTCCAATAAATGAGATTGCATTCTCATATAGTCTTAGGTTTATTAAAGTATTTTCATTTTAATAAATCATGGGAGGGTTAGAGAATTATTTCATTTCCTTCGAACATGTTAAAGCTTAGTAGTTGGCACGTGAAGCAAGGAAAACAAGGCCAAAGGAGTCACAACCAAGACAAATGAAATTAAGACATGATCATTTTTACAAAGCATGATCATTTTCTTACAAGGCATGATTTAAGAGAGTATGCACGGTTAGGAATTTGAATTCAAGGATATATGACAAACGTTTTCAAACATGGAGATAAAGAGAAGATTATATGAAGATTAAAGAGAGATTAATCAAACTACCAAATATGCACACGGTTAGAAACAAGGAAAGAAGATAGGAAGCTCAATCTTTTAAGGGGCACAAGGCTATAAAATAGGGAATCCTAATCTAATCTCCAACCAACAAGAAATCAGTTTGGTTTCAAATTAAATATGATTAGTTCCTCAAGATGAAGTCAAATTGATCATGCCTCTTCCCTCTCCTCAACAAACTCGGCCAGCCATCTACCAAACTCCAACCGAATTACACTCAAGGCTAAGTCAAACAAGCAATTCAGCTCAACCAATTGATATTAGTTAGGATTTTTATTTCTATGTTTATTAGAAGATAATTAGATTTCTATCTTCAATATTATCTATTCAGCCAAGGCAACTTTGCCTATTTATATTTTGATCAAATCATTAATAAAGTTAAGTTGAATTTTGAAAAAAATTGAATTGTTTTAGTTGAGAGCACTTCTCCTAAACCTAGGTTGGTCGTGGCCACCATACTTGTTCTTATCAAGCATTCTTGCTTGTGGTGGACTTCCATAGCTTATCAAGCAGCCTTTCTTGTGGCGCTTCTCCCCTTCCATTCTTTTCCACCTTCACCTTCAACCTCCAACTCATTCACATAATTTCCATTCAAAACTGAATCCACCATCTCCATTAAACCAACCTTAACTTAAAACTCATACAACCTGCCTCATGCATAAAACAAACCCTAAAACACCTTCTCTGACCTTAAACCAAACCTATGTTATGCTGAACCTTTTTGTGCTCATTATCGGTTCATAAACTTTTTGGTTTCTCTTTAGATTCATCATCCACTAAGTGAAGTGAAACGAAAGGATCATTGACCATGGATTCCCAAATGTCCGTGTCAATCGCCTCAAAGAATATTTATATACGCACCTTTCAGTAGGCGTACCCCTCGCCGCTGAAAATTGGAAGGCAGTTGATGGATGCATCATCACCACCAAATAGTTTTGTGGAACCCATCGTAGTATCCTCTAGGATCGAATGAATATGTGGTCAAGCTAGCACTTTCGTACTAGCTCTGATGCCACTTGATGGGTATCAGCAGGTCAGAACAAGGGGGTTGAATAGGTGTCACGGATCACTTGTTATGCTTTTCCTATATTTGTGCAAAACTAAAACAAACTGTAGTTAATCGATTATGCTTGGATTTAATCGATTAAGCAGTGCTCATATATAATCGATTATGCTTGTGGATAATCGATTATTCTGACACTCACACAACTTGATTCTTTGGTTTCTTGTACAACAAGTTACTGATTACCAAATCTTTACACAGTTAATTGATTAATGAGATTACAGAAAGACAGTAAACAGATTATAGTGTGCAACTCATATTAACACACTATTAATCAACGAAGTAAAGACGGAAAATAAAGAGATTAGGGATTAGAAAGAGGTGCACAAGGAATTTTATCATGCTTCGTTTGCAGTCCACTACAAACTATATCCAGGCCTCCACTTCTGATCTCGGAAGATTTTTCTTCAACTATTGCAATTTGTGAGTTTTACAAACACACTTCCAATTACAAAATCAAAAAAACTAAGTTGATCCTTACTTAGCCCCTATGAGCTTGACAACCTAGGTTTGACTTAACTAAATCGCCTACTCAGATCTCCTATCCTTTTGCAATTGGCCCCAGTCTTGGTATCGCTCGAACTCAGACCTCTTAGCCTTTGAGAATATTATCAAGATCTCTCTCGTAGTGAAACAATTCAAAAAGAGATAAACTTCCTTGTTCAAACAGAATGTATTAAGTTGACTTGACTACTTAATACTCGAATTCAACAATTGAAAACTCAATCTAAAACATAAAGTAGAAAATCCATAAGAACCTAATTCTAAATGAAATTAGTGCATTAGGTTTTCCAAAAATGATAAACACTCTTTTTAGAAAAAGATTTTCCTCACAAATCTCTCAAAGAAATCAAGAACAACATGCAATAATTTGATGCATAGAAAACTAGAGCCTAGATGCAATGATATTAATCTCTAAGCCTAAATCAGAATGCTTTCACTCCCTAGGTTTTCTAAATGCTCTTTCTCACTATAATATAATATATGAAAATGTATGCTCTCTAACAATTTTCGAAATATGCAAATTATGCCACATTGGCAAGAAATACAAAATTTATAGTAATCCTACTGATAGTGATATTAATCGATTATCCTTCCATTTAATCGATTAATGGGCTATTAAAAAACAATTTTCAATTACGTCTTAATCGATTATATGGTGTCTTAATCGATTAACGTGCTAACAACGTCAGATCAGTTAGTAAATGAATTCTAGAAAATCGATTACACTAACTACTTAATCGATTAAATTGAGTTAAAAATGTTTTTCTTTGACGTAAGGAATGTATGGTAAACTACCTATATGATATGCATATGCTTTACATAGTTTTTCAAAATATATTACCTTTAATGCATGAAATTCGTGTTAATTGCTGCACTTAATGAAATTGCATTTGTGAGATTAGAGAAGAGAGAATTCTATGCTTTAGGATTGAGAGGCATTACATGTTTAGTTTCTCATCATTTCATCTCACATGCTCATGCATTTCTTGATGTTTTTGGAAAGATTTCATATTCTATAAAATCTGTTTTGAACTGAGGCATTATCATTTTATATGAGACATATGTTAGAGTTGTAGAGTAAGGTGTTAATTGTTTTAATTTGAGTATTGTAAGTGCTTTAGATTACTCTATGTTCTTGTTATAAAAGTGTTGTAATATTGGGAATCTCTAGGTGTCTTACCACCAACGAGATTGAATTGCGTCTTCATTAGCTTAGAAATCTTGATAGAAAGAATAGGTTCTTGGCTGGGGCTACACCGCAAGAAAGGTTTTCTTGGGCGGTAGGAAGTGAGTCAAACCAAGGGATAAGGTTCTTTAGTTTTCAAGAAAGTGTCTAAGTGTTGTAATTGAAAGAATTGTTTGTAAAACGTTATTTCGATTATAGTGAAGAAAAATCTCCCAGATCAGACGGGGGGCCTGGATGTA
>NW_017727752.1:360467-361910 GCF_001865875.1 Lupinus angustifolius | reverse complement strand
TGTAGTTTGCAAGTGGACCCGCAAACGAACCAGGATAAAAATCTTGTTGCACGCTTTTCTTTCCCTACTCTCTTTATTGCTTTAATCGATTACTTTGTATAGTTGTATTAGCTGTAATAATCTGTTTTTATATTGTACTGTTGTAACTTTGATATATCTCTTAGCTCTGTATATTTGCTTCGATCTCAGTTGCTTGTCGTACAAGAAACTGAATATGTTTATGCAATCTGAGCTGTTTTAATCGATTAAAAAGTTGTAGTTAATCGATTATTCTTTCTGTGTTAATCGATTAAACTAGGGGTTTTTCAGCATTATATGTTGTTTGCGAAAAGCGTATACTTTGACCGCTACACCTATTCAACCTCCCCTTCTAGGTGTATTTTAGCCACTGATACCTAACAAGTGGTATCAGAGCTAGTATGAAGTGCAAGCTCAACCGCGTATTTGTGATCCTAAGGGAAATACAGTGGGTTCTAAAAACCTGTTTGGTGGTGATGGTTCATCCATTAACCGACCACCCATATTCAGTGGTGAAGGATATGCCTACTAGAAAGTTCGCATGCAAATCTTTATAGAAGCCATTGACTCGGATATTTGGGAATCCATAGTCAACGGCCCTTTCGTTGCACATCACCTAGTGGACGATGAACCTAAAGACAAGCCTAAAATCCTATGAACCGATGATGAGCGCAAGAGGGTCCAACATAACCTATGCGCCAAAAATATCATTACATTGGCCCTATCCTACGATGAGTTCTTTAGGGTCTCGCAGTGCCAAAATGCAAAAGAAATGTGGGACACTTTACAAGTGACTCACGAAGGCACTAGCGAAGTCAAGCGCGCTAGATTAAATGCACTGACCCACGAGTATGAGCTATTACTATTTCACATGTTACCTAGCGAATCAATTAGTGAAATGCAAAAGCGATGTACTCATATCGTGAATCATTTAGTTGCTCTAGATAAATATTTTGCCAGAGGAGAATTGACTAATAAAGTTTTACATTGCCTTTACAGGAAATGGCAGCCGAAAGTAACTGGAATTATGGAATCCAAAGATTTGGACTCCATGCCTCTAGCCACATTGTTTGGAAAGCTTCAAGAGTACGAGATGGAATTGGGTCACTTGACGATGCATGAGGATTCGGACCGGAAGAAGAAGAGCATCACATTGAAGGCTACGACCTCTAAAACAAAAGAAGATAAAGATGATGATGAATCTGACTCTGATCTGGATGATGACACAATGGGTCTCCTTGTTCGAAAATTCAGTAAATTCATAAAAAGAAAAGGAGGATTCAAAAAGTTTCAGAAGAAAGAAGCGAAGGAATCAACCAAGAAAGGCAAGAACACCAAAGATCGCTTCACTTGCCACGAGTGCGGAAAAGAAGGACACATGCGATTTTAGTGTCCAACCTATCTGAAAAAGGTTGATTCAAAAAA
>NW_017727752.1:359294-360367 GCF_001865875.1 Lupinus angustifolius | reverse complement strand
CAACGATGGCAATTCAAGCACACAGGAAGATAAACATGAGGTTTATTCTGACACCTCATCCATTTCTGATGACTCGCCTCCCTATGATGATTTATATGAGGCTTATGTCGAGTTAGATGCTGAACTCAAAAAATTAGTTAGGATAAATGTTGATAAAAAAAGATTAATCCTACAAAATGAAGAAAAAATAAGCAAACTACAAAAAGAATTAGATGAATTGAAATTAGAAAATGAAACATTAGATCTCATCTTAATGTATGTCAATGAGACTTGTGAGACTTTGCAAGAAGAGAATTTCAAACTTAAAGAAAAACTCACACGTCTCACAAACAGTCAACAACAATTAGACACTATGCTAAGTCAAACAAGAAACGTTGGTGATCATACAGGACTAGGTTATACTCGCCCTACTAGGAACAAAAGACCATATAGAAAACCTGTAGCTCGTCCTAAAAATAAATATCACAAGCACACACCTACATGTTTTTATTGTGGTGCATATGGTCAAACTTCATATTCATGTTACATCAGAAAGTATGGTGTACCTAGTGGCGTTTATATGTGGATAAAGAAGGGAGATAACTCCCGGATTACTAACAGAAAAGGACCCAATATCAATTGGGTACCTAAGAAAAGCAAGTGATCTTTTTGCAGATATGTCTTCGAACACAAGGGTATAAATGATACCTAGACAGCGGGTGTTCGAGACATATGACAGGTGACAGATCAAACTTCCTGGATCTTTCACTTAAAGGTAAAGGATTCATCACGTACGGAGACAACAACAAGGAAAAGATTCTTGGCACCGGAACAGCTGGAAATTCATCTCAGACTCTTATTGAAAATGTTCTATATGTTGAAGTATTAGAACATAATCTCTTGAGCATAAGCCAACTCTGTGACAAAGGTAACCGTGTATCTTTCGATTCTGACTGTTGTATTATTCATGACATCTTATCTAATAATGTTAAATTTGTTGGTCATTGTATAAATAATATTTACATGGTTAATTTGGATGATGTCACTACATTGTTTTCAAAATGTTTTATTTCAAAAGAAGATGACATATGGCT
>NW_017727752.1:357805-359194 GCF_001865875.1 Lupinus angustifolius | reverse complement strand
TCATGTACGCTGTTAAGAACAATGTGATGATTAACTGGCCTGAGGAGATCTTAAAGGTCATGAATAGTGTTTCTCTATCGTAGTCTAAGTTGCTTCCCTACAATATCTTTATATCACGGATTGTGGATTATTTGCGTATTGACGTTACTGACACTATTATTGTTGAGTATACTGATAAGGATCATTTGGTTGGTGAGAGTCTGATTCACAATATGGGTATCTACAAGTACGATACTACTTGGAAATACCAGGAGGACCATACTACTATCAATCTGGAGATGTCCAGTGATGATGATCAGGATGGCATGGGTGATCAGAATGTTGCTAATCAGGGGGAGCCCTCTAGGACAGCATCACATGATTCTGTTTTTGGTATGGCTCATATGGAAGCTATGGAACAAAGGCTCAACAACCGCATGGATCTATAAGGGTTGATATACTCATACTATGCTGGTCTAGAACAATACGAAGAATGTCAAATTGCTTATTCTGACAACTAATATCAAACCGTGAGGAATCTGATTCATTCAACAGTCGAAGCTCAGAAAGCTTTCATTCGCTCTACAGTTGAAGCTCAGAATACACTATTTTGTTCTGAATTTCAGAAGTTGACTATGCTGATCAGGGGTGACCAGACTGTAGCTATTCCTGATGATGAGATTGATCTTCCTCCACCTCAACCGTAGCTTAGGAGACTTTAGACCTAGGATATCCTACCATTAGACTTATTTGTGCTTTTTTTGACTTGGTTTGACATTTTCTGGTTTGTTTGGTTGCTGGATATTTTTACTCTCTATGTTATGTTTTTTTTAATTTTGCTTATTTTGCTTTTAATTATGTCAAAATAGATTATTTGGTTATTTGGATGGTTCTTGATCATATGAGATTTTCTGGTGCATAAATTAAGCTGGTTATTGCACTATATTGCTTATTCTACTTATTGCTATTTGATATGGTAAATCTTGTATGCCGTTCACATTACCTATTAGTTATTGTATTGTATAAACAAGAGCATTTTGTTCAAGCCACCGATTATTAGACAGGTTAATAGTTAAATCCCAAATTAATTCATTAACTTCATTTTATGTTTAAATACATATCTCTGTCTACTTTTGATCTGTTTTATCTTTTTGATAATGTCAAAATGGGGAGAAAGGTTGTTTTGTTGTTGTTTGATTGTGCAGGTTGATCTTAATTCTGCTTCCGAAATATTCGTGCTTCATACTATCAATCAGTGCCAATACATTCTTCAAGTTAATTCATCAAACAAGTGGTGTAGTGTTTGTCATCATCAAAAAGGGGGAGATTGAAAGTGCGCATGTCAAGAGGAGCACTTTGGAAAGCTTGCCCACTATGTGTTTTGATGAGGACAATTTGAGTTTCATAAGA
>NW_017727752.1:337596-357705 GCF_001865875.1 Lupinus angustifolius | reverse complement strand
CAAGAATTTAATCCATTAACTGGGCTGCAGAATGGTTTCTTTATAAGCTACGTTTTCAGAACTCAAGCTCAATTCTTGCATGTTAGATTTTAAGAGAGTTAGAACATATTTTCGTATTAATTGCTGCATCTACATGAAATTGCATTTGTGAGATTAGAGAAGACAAAATTCTATGCTCTAGGATTGAGAGGCATTACATGTTTAGTTTCTCATCATTTCATCTCACATGTTCATGCATTTCTTGATGTTTTTGGAAAGATTTCATATTCTGTAAAATCTGTTTTGAACTCATGCATTATCATTTTATATGAGACATGTGTTAGAGTTTTAGAGTAAGGTGTTAATTGTTTTAATTTGAGCTTTGTAAGTGTTTTAGATTACTCTATATTCTTTTTGTAAAAGTGTTGTAATATTGGGAATCTCTAGGTGTCTTACCACCAACGAGATTGAATTGCGTCTTCATTAGCTTAGAAATCTTGATAGAAAGAATAGGTTCTTGGCTGGGGCTACACCGCAAGAAAGGTTTTCTTGGGCGGTAGGAAGTGAGTCAAACCAAGGGATAAGGTTCTTTAGTTTTCAAGAAAGTGTCTAAGTGTTGTAATTGAAAGAATTGTTTGTAAAACGTTATTTCGATTATAGGGAGGAAAAATCTCCCAGATCAGACGGGGGCCTGGATGTAGTTTGCAAGTGGACCCGCAAACGAACCAGGATAAAAATCTTGTTGCACGCTTTTCTTTCCCTACTCTCTTTATTGCTTTAATCGATTACTTTGTGTAGTTGTATTAGCTGTAATAATCTGTTTCTATACTGTACTGTTGTACCTCTGATATATATGTTAGCTCTGTATATTTGCTTCGATCTTAGTTGCTTGTCATACAAGAATCTGAATCTGTTTATGCGATCTGAGTTGTTTTAATCGATTAAAAAGATGTAGTTAATCGATTTTTCTTTCTGTGTTAATTGATTAAACTGGGGGTTTTTCTGCATTATATGTTGTTTGCGAAAAGTGGATACTTTGACCGGTACACCTATTCAACCCCCCCTTCTAGGTGTATTTTAGCCACTGATACCTAACAGTTCTATATTAGTTCTTGTGAGACTTTCCACCTAGATTTACCTAACCTAGAGTCAAACAAAGGCAATCATCTTAAGACTTCTAATTATAAGTAAATATAATAAAGTCCTACATCTATGGATGCAACCTATGAGTCTTCGGCTCGTTGTTAGTTGTACGATCTTCAAGTTTTCTTGTATGTGCGTCGGCTTCATCAAAATTCCGGTTAGCCGTTAATGTGCAGGTCATGACTCTTTGCACTTTCATTATTAGCCAATTGGTTCTTAATTGCATGCCCCAACATCTCAAAAGCATCACCATTATGTTAGAATGGGAGATAGTATGATGTAGGTTCAACTTGAAATTCTTAACAATATATGGCATTTGCAGTTTGTTTCCATCAACCACAATCACAAGCAAGTGCCCTTGTTTCTTGGCAACTTGTACACCCAAGTCTTTGTGAATTTTCCCACTGTCAATGAATAAAGGTAGTATTTTTTCATGTTGTTCCCAATCATTGTCATGGTTCTAATATTTGTAGCACTAGTGAAAGTGTTAGCTAAAATGTATGTCTATCTATATTCTTTAAAGTCTATCATTTCTTCAACTACCTTTTCTAGATTTTCATTTTCTAATTTAATATGGTGGGGTTGTAATCTCTCAGCTCTTCCTTCATTCATTTAAGCAAGTGTAAGACTAGGCTTAGCTTTATCCTTACCTAACTCAATTTAATTCTCAGGGCCAACTATTGCTTTTGTAGTCAAAATGGGTTTATTATTGGTGTATGACTTAGAAACCTTGTTAGGATGAATAACACTACAACTTTTGTATATTGGCTGTTTCGTCAAGTTTGGCTAGTGTAAAGACTTTCATCATAGTTTGTGGTTGAAAAATACTAACCAACAATTGTATATCTTATCTTAATCCATCAAGGAAGTAACCAAGTGTATATTCTTCTGGAAAATCTAATCTTGTGATGATTGCATTGAAATCTTCATGATATTTAATCACTGGTCTTTTCTGTCTCAAATTCATTAGTTCCACAATAGGATCATCATTCACCTTTCTATATTGTTTAACCAAAAAAAATCACATATTCATCCCATTTAAGCCAAGAAATATTCTAATTAGATTTAACAACATCATGCCATATTGTAATGTTTTTCCTTCAAATGGGTATTGGCTAATTCTACTTTAAACTCCTCAGGTGTTCCATTATACAAAAAATAGGTTTCACATTGATTTATCCAAGACTTAACATTTTTCTCATTGAATAAGGGAATTCAACTCTAGCCAATGCACTTTTAGAAGCAAAGTGTGAGGAATTGAGATTTTTATCAACTGAAATGAAGCATCGAACACTTTATGTGCATTCTTGTTAATTGGAATTAAAGCTTCTATTCTTGGGTGATCTTTTTGAATCTTGTTTGTTCCTCTTCATAGGTTCCTCCATTGTATTCCGTAATGATTTTGCTAATGTCTTTAGAATTTCACCTGCAAGCTCCACCATGTGTTTCTCAATTTTATCCACCATTCGATGTTCCAAACGCTCTTCTACTTCCTTCAACATTCTTTGTGCAGGTTCTGTCATTTCTCTTTCCATAAAAGAAGAAGCTCTTGATACCAAATGATATGGGTGTTTATGGAAGCTAGGAATTCACATTGAATTTGAGAACTTCAATGGAATGAGAAGTAGGAATTCTTGCAAGAAGAAAAGAATCTAAACTTTCTTATTGAAAATAGACAATGAACTATAGAGAAAATACAAATGTATTTGAATGAAAATACTAAAAGATAACAAATAACTTCTTAAAAAGTTAATTTACGAGTTCAATCAACTAACTAATTTTACTTTTACAAATATACATCTAACAAAAACTTTCACATTGCAATATTAATTGGGAGAATTTATCAATTTGGGTTTTATTGTCTATTGTTGTTTGATGAAAGTCCTAGGCATAAACTAAACTAGTTTCATTAGGGTAGTCGCTGGTGGGCTAAAGGTGGAAGGTTGAGGTCATGACTTATGAGGTCCTACTGTAATTTGGGTTTTATTGTAAGTTTCACATAACCCCTTAAGTGTATGGTCCATTTTTTGGGTTCAATATTATATGTTTGTGGTGTAATCCTCTGATACTAAATTTCCTATTCCACATGTTCCCTCTCATACACATGCTTAATTGTATACTATTGCTACTCTGTAAATTTATTATGATACTCAACTTGAACTGCTAAAGGTTTTGCCTCTAAAGTTATTCTCACAACAACCTGTTAGGAAGAATTTTCTTAAACAAGGAATAACACTGAATATGCAAGGAAATTAATTCTAAGAAAGAAAAAGGTTAAACTTAATATTCATCATTCCTTTCCATTCATTACTCCAGTACAGCTTATAAAGCCAAAAGAGAATAACTGAATTGATCTACACCATACATTTGGTAAGATCCTACAAGAAGGTAAATTGATAAAACGGAAATATCTAAGCACAACTGTCCACTTTAATTCATAATGTAATCTTTCTGCCATTTGGGTCTTCTCTGGCTACGGTTGGGCCTGCATAACGGAACCTGGCCCTTATCATTGCCTACCTCTTTAGGAGTAACCTTGTCCTCAAGGTTAGGAGTTTGGGCTCGTGAAGGAACATGGCCCAACAAGGGTGGAAGAGTTTACCTACAATTTCTAAGCCATCCTCATGTGGAATAGCTATACCTGGGTGGGAAAAGTGAATCTTGGGCACTTCACGTGTGGACAAGCTTTCAATGGGGTGCCGTGTAGAGAAATTAAAGGCAACTTTTCCTGCACATGGGGTACCGTGTTGACCATAATAGAAGAGAGTGCATATTTTTTTTGAATAATATTGTCAATCTGGTCACAATCTTGGTCCATGGGGGTGGGTCCAGTTGAGAATAGTATCTGAGTGGGTGCACTGCTCAAGATTTTTTATTTATTGTAATGCCTCTATGAGAGAACCGTTGGATAGATTTGGAGTAATTCCAAAGAGATCCGTTGGTGAGGATTTTTCATTTACAGCTAGTACATTTTCATTACCCAAGTCAACAATAATATCACCAAGAGAGGAACGTGAGTTCCCTTGTTTACTTTTTCCCATTCGTGTACTTAGTTTCTCCCATATCTTGGAAGACTTTTCTCCATCCAACCTGTGATTAGATAGCTCTCCATCCTTTGTAAAATTATTTCCACTTGTTGTTCCTATTTTTTTTTTGCCTTATCACCCCTCATTCTCATTTCTGGTTATGTGAACTTGGGTAAGGGGATAAACTTCAAAGTTGGGTCACCATGAAACTTTCTCAACAATGAGACATGAAAGACCGGATGAATGCAAGCTGTCAGTGGTAAGGAGAGCTCGTAAACCACTATCCATATGCGGCGGTTCACACGAAAAGGATCAAAATAGCGAGGTCCTAGTTTGTGACAAGGCCGACGAGCAATTGTCACATGTCTATAAGTTTGCAGTTTGAGGAGGACCCATTCATTGACTTCAAAGGTAATGTCTTTTCTCCCCGCTTGTGTTTGTGCTCTCATTCTTTGTTGAGCTCGCAAGAGATTCTGCTTTATGGTAGCTAATAGTGTTGTTCTTGTTTGCAATATATCAGCAACCGGAGCAGAGATGTTCGCTCGTGCCAAAAAAGTAGTCACGATGGGAGGTTGTCGTCCATAAAGAACCTCAAATGGAGAAAACCTGGTGGACGAATGTTTGAACGTGTTGTACCAGTACTCCGCTAGTGAGAGGTGTCGAAACCATTTATTCAGTTGAGAACCTGTAAAGCATCGAAGGTATGTTTGGAGATATCGATTAACCACTTCAGTTTGGCCATCAGATTGAGGGTGGTAGGCCGAACTGAAACATAATGTGGTTCCCAATAGCCGAAAAAATTCCTTCCAAAAGGAACTCAAAAAGATTATGTCCCTATCCGACACAATGGACCGTGGAACTCCATGAAGTCGCACCACTTCCTGCAGAAAACAATTGGCTAAAACATCTACTGTGAATTTAGAGGGAAGTCCAATAAAGTGTGCATATTTGGAGAGCCGATCTACAATCACCTATATGACCTAATGGTTTTGAGATGGGGGTAAGTAAGTTATGAAGTCCATTGAAATATCCTCCCAAACCTTTTTCGATATGGTGAGAGGTTGCAATAACCCTTGTTGTTTTGATGGCATGTACTTATTGTATTGACAGGTTATACAATGCTTGATGAAGTGTTGAATGTCCTTGTATAAGCCAGGCTAGTAGCAAGCGGCTACAATACGGGCAAGAGTAGGTTTTAGTCTCGAATGCTCGGCAGCGGGTGTTGAATGAAATTATGTGATAAGCGTTGTGCGGATTTCTTGGAAGTCAGATATGAAAATCCTTTTCCCAAAAAATAACATCCCATTTGAAACGTGAAATTTTTGTTGCATGTTGTTGTCTGTCTCGTATTTTTGGATGAGTTGTAGGCCTTCCTCTGTTTGATAATAACTTTTAAGTTGTTCTAGCAGACTGGGAATGGGGGAGGATAGAAAAATCAGCAGTGCCTCGTTTTCATCATGTCGCCTAGACAAGGCATCTGCCACTCTATTAGAGGTACCTGTACGATACTTTTGAAACCCAATTAGTTTAGTGGTCCATTTCTTTTGTTCTGGTGTATGCAATCCTTGTGACATTAAAGGCTTTAGACTTTGTTGATCTGTAAATATTCTAAAATGCCGACCTATTAGATATTGACGCCATTTCTTGACTGCTTCTGTGACAGCGAACATTTCCCTCACATATGCAGAGGCATGTTGCATGCGTCCAGACATTTTCTTGGTGAAGAAGGAAATGGGATGTCCATTCTGAGAAAGGACGGCACCAATGGCCACTGCTGATGCATCAGTTTCAACATCAAAGGTGGAGGAGAAATTCGGCAATTTCAGAACTGGAGTATTTATCATTGCTTTTTTTTAGATCTGTAAAGGCTGAATTGGCTTTTGTATCAAAGTGTAATTATGTTGTTTAAGTAGGTCGGTGAGAGGAGCGGCGAGAGAGGCGTAATTTTTAACAAATTTTCTATAAAATCCGGTGAGCCCCAATAAACCTCTAAGCATCATGAGAGAACGAGGTCGTGGCCAATCCACCATGGCCTGAATTTTATCTGGATCTAGCTGTACCCCTTCAGCTGATATAATATGCCCCAGATAACTAACAGATGCAACTCCAAAATAACACTTTGACAATTTTCCATAAAATTGATTAGCTGCTAAGAGGTTCATCACAATTTTTAAATGAAGCAAATGATCAGCCAAACTTGAACTATATATAAGAATATCATCAAAAAACACCATAACAAACCTACGAAGGGGAGGCCTGAATAAGTCATTCATGGCCGCTTGGAACGTTGAGGGGGCATTGGTGAGGCCAAAAGGCATAACCAGGAATTCATAGTGCTCATCGAACGTGTGGAATGCCGTCTTGTGGGTATCATTCGGGTGGACCCGAATTTGGTGATATCCAGAACGTAGGTCAATTTTTGAAAAAATTGTTGCACCTCCTAACTCATCTAGTAATTCATCAATAGTAGGTATAGGAAACTGGTCAGGTATTGTAATAGCATTAAGTGCCCGATAGACCACACAAAATCTCCAATTTCCATCTTTTTTTTCTTACCAATAGTATTGGGGAGGAAAAGGGGCTAGTGCTAGGGATCACAATTCCAGATTTTAACATCTCTTGCAACATGGTAGTCATAGTGTCTGTAGAATTTGGAAGTAAGGGAATGTGGTGATCATGAGGTCTAATTGGAGGTAAGTCTATTGGGGTTTGAAAAATGGATTAGAATTCATCAAGGATAGGTTGGATTTGGGGAAGAGGTTTGGTTGTCGGGTTAATAGGTTTCAGAGTTGGGATGTCATTTGTGTGCACAATAGAGATAGCATGAAAAGATGCAATACTATCTGTTTGTAGTAATCTAGAAAGTTGGTGGAAGCTCGAGTGTTGCAAGTTATAGGATGTTTCGCCGGTAAGGGTAATCTTTGTTCTCCCCATATTAAATTGCATTGATGGTACTGAGAAATCACAAACAATAGGCCCTAGAGTGCATAGCCATTCAATTCCCAAAACCACGACGACTCCTTTGATTGGCAACAAATAGAATGGAATGCGAAATTCCTGGTTTTGGAGCATGATAGATGTGTTGTCACAAAGGCCATTGTAGTAAATGTGAGCCTCATTACCAACCATTACCGGGAATTGAGGGGTTTGTGTGATAGCGAGGTTGAGGTAATGAGCTAGTCGAGGTTGTAAAATATTATGGGAGCTAACAGTATCCACTAAGACTGTGACGTAGTGGCCATGAATCGAACTAGAGAATTTAAGTGTCCTAGGCAAAATTTGACCACCTAAAGCTTGGTTAGATATATGAAAGTGGATGAGATCTGCTAAGCCTGGATCTTTGGTTTGAGGCTCTAGTTCTTTGATAGAAGAATCAAGATTGTGTATTTCAGCCTCACTTAATGGGTCATCATCTAGCAACAGGAGAAACTTCTTAGGTTGACATCCATGAACTGGATAAAACTTTTCATCACAGTTGTAGCAAAGCCCTTGGGCTCGCCTTTCCTGCAATTGTGTAGTGGATTGGCGCCGGACAGGGATAGAAGGTGCATCTGGGTTTGTGGGTGGAGTTGAGGAGAAATTTGGAGTCTATTTAGGAATGCTAGTTTGTCCTGCATATAGAAAAAAATGGGAAGGACGTGGGGTTGCTTTAGTGTTATCTCTCACCTTTGCTTCCACTAATTTAGCTAACCCTAAGGCTTCTGAAATGAATTTAGGGCGTAAGATAGCTAATTCCCGCTGGATTTCTGGTAAAAGTCCAGAAATAAAGCAGTTAAGAATTACCTCTTGAGACAGTCCCCATATTATGTTACACAACGTCTCAAATTGCTTTTGATATTCTGCCACAGTCTCTATTTGCTTTAGTTTGAAACGTTCAGCTTGGTGATTGATATAAGAAGATGGCCCAAAGCGGGTTTTCGAATCCCTTGTAAATGAACTTCAATCACAAAGCTGGATATTGTGGGACATCCACTTAAACCAACTTAGAGTATCTCCTTGCATGTAGAATGAAATCATGGAGAGGCGTTGTTCTGGTGCCACCATGTAGAGCTAGAAAAATTGTTTTGCCTGTAAAATGCACTATAATGGGTTAGATCCATCAAAAGGAGTGAGTTTTAATTTTGGTGGTCTAGGATGGGAAGGGTTGTATGGTTGAAAGTGTGTAGGTGGCATTGGAGAGTGAGGGTACTGTTGTGGTGAAGTGTATAGTGGTGGGGGTGGGTGTTGAGTATTAGGTGGGTTTATAGGGGGTTGTGGCAATTGTGAGTAAGATGAGAGGAAGAGACATTAATGGGGGAACCTTGGAGGGGGTCTGGAGGAATAGGGGGCACAAACCTAATATTCGGAAGTCGTTCTGTGATATTATGCAAAACGATAGTGATTGCTGCATGCCTAACATCTTGTAGTTCTTGATTTTCCCTCAATTTTTCAATTAGTAATTGAGAAACAAATTCTTCTGGATCTTTTTGTGTAATCTTTGGAGGCATTGAGAGTCAATGAAAGCACCAAAATGTTAGGAAGAATTTTCTTAAACAAGGATTAACACTAAATATGCAAGGAAATTAATTCTAAGAAAGAAAAAGGTTAAACTTAGTATTCATCATTCCTTTCCATTCATTACTCCAGTACAGCTTATAAAGTCAAAAGCGAATAACTGAATTGATCTACACCATACATTTGGTAAGATCCTACAAGAAGGTAAATTGATAAAACGGAAATATCTAAGGACAGTTGTCCACTTTAATTCATAATGTAATCTTTCTGCCAATTAGATATTCTCTAGCTACGATTGGGCCTGCTTAAGGGAACATGGCGCTTATCACAACCTCAGCTTTCTTTCATTTATATAAACAGGTTGCAGCTTTGGCACCAAACGTTCCAGCACTCTATGAGCTTCATTTTGGTGCTCCTAGGGTTGATGTTGTACTTTTAGCACTCAACACCAAATTGGATGTAACAAAATTGGCACTATTATTGGAACTACTAGAGCCTTGTAAAATCATGTTTGTAGACTCCTAGTACATTGATTATGCTCTCAAAACATTTGAAATAATGTCTCAAAGAAAAAATAAGCCACCCCTCATTGTTCTAATTCCAGATTATTGTGACAAAAAACAATCTTTCTCAACAAACAACATGCAACCAAAACAATGGTTGGTGCTTCACTTGGGCAATGTCTGCTCTTGGTGGCTCTAATAACAAGTTGTAGTTTACAACGCATGAATTATGAGCGGTTGAATGTTGCCTCATTTGTTTTGTGTTTTTCCAATAAAAGTTCAAGAGAATGAAGTGCCTCATTCTAATGTAAGGATATGCATTATGGAGTACAAACATTATGGAGGTTACAACATATATGACATACTTTATTCTCAATACATAAAATATGAAGTATTATAATTTTTAGTTGTATATTTTAATAAATTCACCAAATTTGATTATATATTAAAGAATTCATAAAATTAAGTTACAAATATATATTTCTAAAACATCAAAAAATTTAAATATAAAAATATACAATCAAACTAACGAATGCTAATAGCTAACTGCTAATGTTAACAACAGATCCTTGTCCATACATAGATAAGTTGGTAATAGCCTCAATGAATGCTAGCAGCTTATGCCAACAAAGTAAGGTTGAGATGTATATGACACATACTCTTTTAGCTTTGAATTAAACGACATGCAAGTTCAATGAGCTTGCACAATTTGAAGAGAACAAAAGTTACATGGAAAAAGTGTCTGGTTATAACAAACATAGAAAAAGCCAACGTAGTTGGGAGTGAACTACATCTCTTGGAAGCACGACCTCAACCTTCCACCTTCACCCCACCAGCTATCACCCACCAGTCACTACCCTAATAAAACTAGTCTAGTTTATGTCTAGGACTTTCTTCAAACATGTAGTAGACAATAAAACCCAAATTGATAAATTCTCCCAATTAATATTGCAATATGAAAGTATTATGGAGATTGAAGAAGAGGAAACATTTATGGGAATCTAAAGTAACATACATAAATATATAATCCCAATAAAATTAGATATCTTGAAAATTTTCTCCTCCTTCTTTTGTTGGTGGGGCAAAGGTGGAAGGTTGAAGTCATGACATTTGTGCTACTCTCCTTTCTTGAGATGGTAACTCTTCATTCCTCACAAACACAGTTTAAGTATAGTGTCAGAATAAAAAATAAATAAAAAAAGAGTTGTACGGAGACAACCAATAAAACTTTGAAAATATATTAAAAATCTAATTCCAATTAAAATTTAGTCATAAATGATAACACCAAATAACATAAAATATATTTGTCTCCAAATATGATGAGTTGTATGTGTCTCCTTACAAATTTGTCTCTAAAAAAATAATACTAAAATGAGTACATAGAGACGGACACATGTCAACATTTAAGTGAGTGGTGTAAGAAGACAAGTTATCTCCTCACACCAAGAGATACATTATTCTCATTAGTTTATCTCTAGTAACTATTACTTGAGCCATTATAATATGAGAATAAAGTATCTCCTAGTATATGAAGATAAATTATTTCATACAACCACTGAAATTATGACATATGTTCTATTTAATTATTTTCTACAAAAAATATTTTTAAAAACTAAAAAATAATACACATACTAATATACTCATATGAGGAAACACTTTATTCTAATATACTAAAACATCTAACTTACTCCAATATTTCAACCTATATTCTATCTAAAATAAACATCATCCATATATACCAAACACAAATCTACTTATCTACTTACTATCTTTACTATCTTAATAAGAAAAGACTCTTGAAATTAGAAAACTAGACAATCCATATTTGTGACAATCTATAAACATGATCGATCTATATCAAACATGAATCATTGTTGAAATTCCTAAACTAGAAAATCTTCATTTGTGATAGGTGTCAAAAGAAGATGATATTTTTGACAAATGATTTTAAAATTCTAAAAATATATTTTTCACTTCTTAACAGTCTCTCTACTCAAACTACACAGTATTTCTCAGTTTTTCCAAAAAAATTCAACAAATCTTCTTCATCAACCTAAACCAACTCGTACGTATGATTTTCTATTTTCATTTTTTACTTCATCCTTTTTTAAATATTAAACCAACTCAAATGTATAATTTTCTACTCTTTTCATTTTTACTTCATCTTTCTTATAACTAAATCTTGCATTCTATTAATATATGTCAACATGTTGATAGTTACTACCTTGGAATATTTTTTCATTTTTACGTCATCATTCTCATAACTATTTTTATTTTGTCCAATTTTTGTTCCACAAATCTATCATCTTCACCAACTCATAGGTATGAATTTATATTTTTTTTCATTTTTACTTCATCATTCTCACAACTAAATTTGTGCATTCTATTGATATATGTCAATATATTGGTACTTAATTCTTAGTAGTATTTTTTTCATTTTTACTTTATCCTTTTGATAACTATTTCTTTTTTCTTCTTTTTTCAATTTTTATTCAAAAAATCTACTATCTTCAAATGCCAAACTAGTGTTGTAAAAGTTGGTTCGCGTCGGCCGGTAAACCGGTTTCTATATCAGCATGGTACAATAATTATATCGATCACACAATCATACCCGTCAAAATTGGTCAAAACCGGTTTTTATTTAAAATTAATTTTTAATGAAAATAAAAAATTTGGTTTATTATTAATTTTTCAACACTAATGTTAATATATTATATATGTATATTTAATTTCACTAGTATGAGTTTAATTAGTGAATCACCAATTAAACTGCTATATCATTATACCAATACCCTAACCGGTTTGATGACTGGTACAATATTAATAACATTGTGTCAAGCCAACTCAAAGGTATGGTTTTCTTCTCTTTTCATTTTACTTCATCATTTTCATACCTAAATTCGTGCATTCTATTGGTATATATCAATGTATTGGTAGTTACTATTTAATAGTATACTTTTCTTTTTTTACTTCATCATTCTTATAACTATTTCTCTGGGTTTTTTTTCAATTTCAGTAAAAAAGTTGAAAATAATAGTGATACTAAGAATCATGTTCCAATACACTTCAAATAGTTTGTAATATTTATTGTGTCATACATGCATATTGTGATAAACATATTTGATGTCTTTATATTCATCCTACATTGTATTTTCCTTTCTTTAATTCTATTTTCTATTTCCTCATTCTTCACTCAAATCATTGTGATACACATAAATTCTGGAAAGTTCTATATATAACATCGTAATCAGTGTATAATATATTTTAATCATCATATTCTTACAAATTTTATGTATGTATAGTTTTTGGTATACATAGAAAATTATCAGGTTAATATTATTTTTGACATACATTTTAGAAGTTGAAATTATTAATCATGATTGTCCTTGAATGTCTTTTATTTCCTCTTCTAAAAATTAAAGAGTTATTAGTTACAATTTAGAAGTGGAAATTATTAGACATGATTGTTTTTGAATGACTTTTATTTTATTTTCTAAAAATTAAATATTTGTTCCCATATTTAATTGTATTGAAATTGTTATGCTCCCCCATTTTGCATTAAATGTGAAGCTTAAAATAATTCTCATATCACTTTAGACGCCCAAGAGGAAAAAAGTGAGAAAAAAATATTTTTAAACTATTACATTATTAAAAAAACTTTTTATTGCAATTAATTTTTTCCATAATAATAGTGATAGAGCATATATACTTCTTTATAAAGTCAACACATTTTTCACTGTCATAACAATTGATGAGTTGATTTTAGTCCTGACCTTTAATTTTGTGGTTAGATTGATGATTATGTTTTGAGAATGAATTTCTCATTAATGATTATATTTTGTAACAATCAAAATATTAAAGAAATTGATGTATATATTAATATTGATCTTATTTCCATTTTCAATTAAATACACGTTTTTTCAGTTTCAATTTAAATGTACATTATTATTTTCCAATAGAATAATTGAATGAGAATATGGTGTGCCTCTAGTATCTTTCTTTGTGTAAAATATATGGAGTAATAGTTACAAAAATCAGTAATTATTTTAGAGGTAACAAGACAAAAAAATTAATGGCAATAGAAGTTAAGATAATTAAAATTATTTCTGAACATATATGATGTTTAGACGGTTACAGATTTTCAATTATGAAAATTAAATTTGCGTTGGAGAAACATTACTAATTTATTTTTACTGTCAATGCTATTCAAATTTCAAAACTTTGAAATCATTATATTTGGATTTAAAAACCAAATTACTATTAGAACTAAATCATAATCATATATTTTTTCATAATTATGTAACATGTAAGAATTTCAATGTTAAAAAAATGAACAAATATTCATCGTATTACACATATTTTTTCTAATATAGAAAAATATAGATAAAAATAAAAAAAACAAGTGTATAAAAAATATAAATAATGATATAAAATGAAGATACAAAATGTTAATTTATACAGACAAAATGTAATTAAAATATAAATAGAGAATAAAAAATAAGTAAAATTATAAAATAAATATAATAATAAAAGTAAAATATAAATGGAGAATATCTCTAGAGAATATATTTTTTTATGTAGTTTAGTTTATGAATTTAGTTTTTATGGATTATCAATATAAAAATATGATAAAAGTGAATTTGATAGAGTTTTTTAGGAATCATCTTTAACTCTACCCATCATTTTTTTTTTATTTTAACCATTTTATTCTTACATATTGTTTTATTTCTCTTTTTAATACATTTGATGTGTGTAACAGTTGTAAGTATATATTTTTCTTTCTCACCTCCTAGAATATAACAATTAGAGGTTACATTCACTATATGAGTGTAGAATAATATTTTCTTTATTTTTATTATGTATTTGTCTTTGTTCATTTTCAACTTAAAAATATTCTAAATTTTGTGCAATGAAGTTTTTGTCAGGAAAAAAATGGCTGCTTCCCTTAGAGATTGTGCATCTGCGCAATTGGTAGTTACATTTTAGACACCGAAATTATTAGGCATGATTGTCATCAAATGTCTTTTATTTGTTTTCAAAAAATTAAATAGTTGTTCCCCACAATTAATTTTGTGAGGTGATCAATAATTGTGTTTTGGGATTTGTTAAGTATCAGTGGCCTAGGAACACCTAGAAGGGGTTGAATAAGTGTAGCGGTTATCGATACCTCTTCTTGCACCAAAACCCAAATTCTGGAAACAACTCAGTTAATCGATTAACACCTAGTCTTAATCGATTAACACATGCACAGAATAACATGATCAGAGAGACAAATTGCACAGTTATTTAAAATCAATTGAACAGAGATAAAACAGATATTTTTAAGCATTATTAATAAGCATATAGCAGTAAACAAATATGCAAAATATCAGCTATAGATTCAAATTGAAACAACAAGAAAAATTAAAGAAGATTCAGGGAAAGAAAAGCGTGCATAGGTGGATTTTTATCCTGGTTCGTTTGTGGTCCACTGCAAACTACATTCATGCCTCCCCTTCAGATCTTGAGAGATTTTCTTCTTCACAATATTGTGTAAACGTATGAATACACACACCAATTCAATTACAAGAACATGGGACGCTTCTTTCTTGAAATCTAGGACCCCTAAACCCTTGGTTTGATTCTACCTTTCGCCTGAGAAAATCTTTCTCGCAAAATAGCCCCAGTTAAGATTTCTTGTCCTTAAATCAAGACCTCCTAATCTTGGTGACGAATCCCAATTAAATATATTTTTCAAAATTAAAACGGAGTGACTATGCATATGCTGCTAGTTTTAATGGAATGATAGTTTTATATAAAATTAGTTCATCAACAAATCATGAGTCCTATTAGAAAACCATGAGTTATATCATTTGAAATAGGCATAAAAATAATCGTAATAATAATAATAAAATAAATTTTTTTTTTTACATTTTACAAGTTTTTGTTTTTGTAAATAAAAAAATATTTAATAAAGGATATTTCTTCCATTAATATGTAATAAAATATGGGAGGAAATCATGTACTATATGAATAAGTTAAAAAACATATTTAATGTCTTAGTTATTCATTCTATGAAAATCTAATCGTTCAGATCTACTTATTAATTTAAATCATTAGATTTTTCTAGAATGGATGATTAAGATACGAAGTAGATTTTCTAACTTATTCCTAGAGTAAGTGGATCCCATTCCATAAAATATTTGTTTTGTTTAACATGACTGACACTTTAATGAAGATTTTATAAAAGAATTATTTACTTATGTTTTAATTTATATAAGAAAAAATATATTATTTCTTTTTATTTTAATTTCCTTCTAATATGAGTTAAACATTGACTCAAAATATTATATCTCTTTGGTGGTTGAAACCTTTGTACAATTTCAAATTAGGATGTACTTATATTCAACTTAGATAATATATCAATCAACCACCTACATTATAATTTTGACTACAGATTGTTCAACGTTAGAGTTTCTCTCGCTTTATCCATAACCAAACAGTAACATTTGTCAAACTATACTAATTTTATAAATATTTAATTTTAATTTCCCAACTTTAAAATTTAAACTTTACTTTTAAAACCTTCTACTAATTTATTATGAATAGCAATTAATTAATTTATTAATGACCACATATAATAGACTCTAATCATAACTATTTCACCCTAGTCAAACGGAGTCCCATTGATCGGACTAGACTACTCAACATTTGTCGAGCTTGAGCACTTAGCGAAGCCACAACCCACTACGGCTCGCATTCCAACTGACCAACTCTGGGCTCCCCAAAGAAACTATACCATCACCCGAACGCCACTTCAGGTCGTATAAGGACATGCCTCTGTCACCCACTTACGCGCAGCAAACACCTACAACACACTTCCTGCAACTCTCACCTAAACTTTAGCTCTATGGCGAATACAAGCCTATATTGAGGCTATCATAGCCTAACACGGAATATAAGTCAACCATGCACAGATTATGACCTCATCAAGCTGCCCAACACGCATAAAGTTGCCCCCTACTTTGCCACAGACAAACTAACAGGCTCTGATGGTTGGCAACGCCAACAACATCCAAAAGAGAACTCTTCATCTACATCCATTATGAATAGGGACTCCTCCCCTCACAACAGATGTATGGCATACACACGAAACCACTCAAGACATAACTCAATAAAGGCTACTCACGACTCCATCATATAACTATTAACACCCAGACATTGGTCCCCCGATCTCTAACCCTACTTTCTGTATATCTTGAGTGTCATAATTACATATATCATGAATTTTTTATCCCATTCCTTTATCATTTATTGACTTGATCGTCAGAACACATTTTCAGGTACTTCTCCCAGCGGGCCTGAGCATACTCTAGGCGCCTCTAGCCTCCACCCACCTTCAGGGGCGAAGTCCCTCGCATCGGAAGACATCATCACATCAAGCCTTCCATCTCAGTGAGCTCCACCCCGAAGACACATCCTCTCACACTCGAAGACCCTGAGTTAGGCCTTCCAGCCCGGCTCACCCTCCCGTGACAGAGTGGGAGAATAATGGTTTGTGGTGACTCACACCATGGTTACTACCAGGAATCAAGCGCACCCTCCTAGTCAAATTGAACCAGCGCTTGTCAACAAGCCTCCTTGTGACAACACCCTCTCCAACAACCCACAATCTCACATTCAACATTCTAACGAATCAACAACTAGAACATCTCATAGAAAAGCAAGAACAATTGATCCAACAACAAGCATGAAGGTTAGAAGAAATCTGCCAATCTAAGGTGGAATCAAGCTACAAACCACCATGATTAGACTCTGAGTCCACCGGTGAATCTCGACTAGCCTACAGACCGCCAACCTATCGGTTAGAAGCTACCCTATTCAAGGGAAACTTCTATGAAGCCAAACATCACTTCACAACGACCATCATGTCCTAACCACTACCGAAGCAACAGACTCGACCTACCAACATTGAGTAGTACGAAGGTACAACTGATCCCCAAGATCACCTAGACGCTTTTGAGACCTTTATGTTTTTCCATGGAGCCACAAAACCCATCATGTGTCGAGTGTTTCCACTCACTTTAAACACACGACTTTGCATTGGTTTACCAGATTAGCACCCTATAACATTAATCAGTGGACCACCTTGGTAGAGAAGTTCAACGCCCGATTTATCGCCAATAAAGAGCAACTTAGATCCTCCTACACCTTGAACGAAACATTACAGGAGCCGAATTAGTCCATCCTAGCGTACTTAGATCGCTTCAATAACGAGGCCATGGAGGTCTTCACACTAACTCCTGATGTGGAATACAATTGTTGGTGATGGGCTTACTACTCAAGCTCTTCAAGATAGAGAGCTCTCTAAAGATACAGGTCATACCATGGAGGATGTTCGCTCCATAGCGCATCAATTCATCAATCTGGAGGAAACTCCAAATGCATAACCAATGTCCAACTATCACCCAGGTAACCCCTCTCGGTAAAACAAAAAACCCTGCTTCTCATAACTTGCTAGGCACGATCGACCAAAATACGACCTATCCCAGCTTCATAAACAACCAAAGTACACGATCTGTACACCCTTTAACACCAACCATACTAAGATCTTACAACAATTAATTCCCACTCACTTAATCCAACTTCCAAAGCCAAACCCAAGGAAAAAGATTTGGCCGCAGGACCGATCAAGATTCTGAGAGTTCCACAACTCTTTTGGATACATGACTGACGACTGAACCCAACAACATCATACCATAGAAGACTTAATTCAGGAAAGACACCTTTAACACTTCATCGTAGGCTTGAAGCGGCAAAGACAATATTCTCTCATTCGTCGGCCATATCCCCCAAAGACATGTTCGCCCTATAGGCCACCACAAAGATGCCCTCCGATAAAAAATATGGTTGACCAAGGTCGACAAACCAATCAGAGGCAAAGATGTCCAATTGAAATCAACTCCATCCGAGGAGGACTTATGGTCGGGGGCACATCCAGGTCGGCTCAAAAGAGGTATGTGTGAGTAGTTATGCACGTAGCCACTTGAGGAATTCGGTGGCAACCAGATAAAATAGCAGCCCATATCCTCTCCTTCGATGACCGTGATTATGATGGTGTCATCATAGACACGAAGACCCCTTGGTGGTCATAGCCAAGTTAAAATACAGGAAAGCAGGTAGATTATTTATAGATCAAGGAAGCTCAATATATGTCATGTTCCAAGATTTGATCGACAAAATGGGCTTGCACTACCAAGACCTCATGCCATTTGACGGCCTTCTGGTCGATTTCGCTAGTGATGAAATCACACCAAGATGATATATCGAAGTTTGGGTGATTTTCGGAGACCAGACGCTATCCAGAATGATCAAGACCAAATTTTTGGTCATCAACCATAACTCGGCTTACAGTGCCATCCTTGGTTGTCCGACTCTTAACCGCCTTGAAGTAGTGGTCTCTACCCCTACCTATGCATGAAGTTTCTCTCGTCAGGCCCGAGAGTGTGTACGGTTAAGAGTGATCAGCATATGGCTCTGAATTGATACCAAATGAGTCTTTGGGAAAATTCCACACCAAAGCAACAACCACCCTCTAAGAAGCCTCAAGGCATCCAATCAGCCGAGTTGGGCGCATAGAGCTAAAGAGAATGTGTCCCAATTGTGAACCAACTAGGGTGAAGGCCTCTAGGAGAACATTATATGCAACCCCCGACATTTTGTTAAACTGCTTATATCAACCTTTTTTGGTCTGACTACTTATGTATCGAAGCATATTTGGAATCAACATTGTTCAAACCTCTTCACCTCTTTTACCTTTAGAGTAATGATAAGTGTCAAACATAACTAAAAAACATACACTTTTATGACACTTATCTTAAGCATAATTGAGAAAAACCAACTTAAAACAATACTTTTTGTATAAAATATCACAATTTGGTATATTTGTGTTTGTATTGCCTTTTTATGTATTTTGTAGGAAATAAAATGAAGAAAAGAAGAGAAATGATTCATGGTCAAAAAGCAACAAAAGTCAAGAAAACCAAGGTGCTCAACTAGGCAGCTGAGCGTGGAACAAGCCCCGTTGAGTTGACCTGCCTAACCTGGCCACCTGCCTGACCTAGCCACCTGCCTGACCTGGACCAAATTGCTCAACCAGGCAGTTGAGCGAACCTGCTTAGCCTCTCAGCCTAGCACCAGACTAGGCCTGGCACGGTCAGAAATATGCTTGACACGGTCAGACACGAGCTTGGCACAAGCCAAGCTGCTGAACAAGATGCTCAGCGGTCAAACCAAGCTACTCAGCGGAGAACCAGACTCTTGGCCAGATCAGCAAGCACCAAGCGACGTCCCAGTCAACACGGTCAGAAGCTGCTGAACAAGCAGCTCAGCGGTGAAGCAGGTGCGCTGGGCCAGCGGTGAAGCAGGTGCGTTGGGCGGTGCTTACCAGACTTGACTTAACCATCAAGCAAACCATGAAGTCATCCATGACCTCACCTCAAGTTGCCCACCATAGGCTTTTCAGAAGTAGCTCACAATAGCTGGTTTCATAGCCCATACCTAGCTTTGGTGAGTCATGCACAAGGAGGTGACTAAGCTACTTGGTCAAGGGATCAAACCCATGCTGAAGGGTTTGGTCAGCTGCTGAGCTGTCCAGCTCAGCAGCTCAGTGGTCAGGATGTGAAGCATATAAATAGAGGCCATTTCCTTCGAGCAAAAAAGATGGTAATTGAGCATTTCTTCACTAAATTCTCTCAAAAAATACTTGAAGGCAGAATTCTCTCATTTAGGAATTTTTCTTAGTTTAGAGTTTTCATTTTCAAGTAAGTTTTGTAATTTGTAGTTTAGAATTCAAGAGGAGAAAAGGAGATGACAAATGAGATGCAAAAATCAATTTTGTACTCTCATTTGGAACTCAAAAGCATCCAATCATTGGATGGATAGCTCATGCTCCTAAACATTTTCTTTTGAACAAGGTTATGTAT
>NW_017727752.1:336236-337496 GCF_001865875.1 Lupinus angustifolius | reverse complement strand
TATTCCACAAAACCGAGATGGTATTCAAAGATACTTAATAGTTATGTAATAGGTAATTACTTCGATACCATTATACCGGCGTTAGAATTTATTCTAATAAAGCCGAGATGGGGCAAAGAAGGAATGACTTATTCACATGATTATTAAGAAAGTAAGTTGTAACTGGAATATTCTTGAACCATTATACTGGCGTTGGAATTTATTCCAACAAAGCTGAGATGGCGAACAAAGAATAAAACCGAGTTCTCTTACTTATAAAAGGAACATAACGATAATGAGAGTATTCATCTTTCAACAAATTGACACTGTTGTCAGGACGATTTGTTGAGAGGAGAAAACTCCCAACTAAAATAAACACCGAAATACGCTTTCAACAAGTAACAAAACTCCACTTAGCAACAACGGACCAGAATCCAGCATGACGGTTAATTCCACCTTCGGCGGCGGCTAACTCGAGTCCCCTAAAAGCGTGGGTCACGTTCCCCAAGATCAGTTGTCAAGGTCACCCACCCGAGGAGTAAACCACATCCCAATTGACAATGGTCAACACACATCCCCCAAGGTGTGGATCACATCCCCCGTGGTCGGCGATTCCTATTCCAACCCATGAGCGATGATCGCATTCTCCTCTAGTTGCGAATGACGTTCCACTATCCAGTTACCCCCCAATGCGAAGACCAAGCCACGAGTTCAAGATTCATGCTCAGACCAAGCCACGAGTTCAAGATTCATGTTCAGACTAACTCAAGGGGTACCCCTCCCTTGGATGCCACAGATCCGTTTAGAGCACCAAGTCAACTTGGTAGATATGGGCAACACCCTATTAAGATAATCAGAGCGGGCTAAAAGATAAAGTTGAAGAGGAAAGAGATAAATCAAAGTTATAGAAGCTCGACAAAATTTGAAGATGGGATTTTATTAATTAATCAACAATTATAAGCCTTACAAGTAACAACAAAAGAAAAAATTCCTAGCCTAGATATCTACTACGGGATAATGTCGTTACAAGCTCTACAAGCTTGTATTATAGGCACCCTTCAAACCTTGTAACCCATGGTTGGGCATAAAAGCTAAGAAGCTTCACAAGTTTTAGATCTAGTCCATAACCATATGCCTCTAGATCAACCAAAACCACAATTGTCAGCGAAGAGAGGCAACTGATCTAGAGCCTGACCTTCATCATCTACGACCATGACGATTGGCACACCACGCCTCACAAGAGCTGCACATCACGTGTGTAGCCCCGACGATACTTTCTGT